>NC_137220.1:12500-20000 GCF_949987685.1 Ammodytes marinus
TCCCCAGAATATAAAACTAAACCCTGTTCCCCAGAATATAAAACTAAACCCTGTTCCCCAGAGCTAAACCCTGTTCCCCAGAATATAAGGACTAAACCCTGTTCCCCAGAATATAAGACTAAACCCTGTTCCCCAGAATATAAGACTAAACCCTGTTCCCCAGAATATAAGACTAAACCCTGTTCCCCAGAATATAAGGGCTAAACCCTGTTCCCCAGAATATAAGGACTAAACCCTGTTCCCCAGAATATAAGGACTAAACCCTGTTCCCCAGAATATAAGGACTAAACCCTGTTCCCCAGAATATAAGACTAAACCCTGTTCCCCAGAGCTAAACCCTGTTCCCCAGAATATAAAACTAAACCCTGTTCCCCAGAATATAAGACTAAACCCTGTTCCCCAGAGTATAAGGACTAAACCCTGTTCCCCAGAATATAAGACTAAACCCTGTTCCCCAGAATATAAAACTAAACCCTGTTCCCCAGAATATAACCCTGTTCCCCAGAATATAAGACTAAACCCTGTTCCCCAGAATATAACCCTGTTCCCCAGAATATAAGACTAAACCCTGTTCCCCAGAATATAACCCTGTTCCCCAGAATATAAGACTAAACCCTGTTCCCCAGAATATAAGGACTAAACCCTGTTCCCCAGAATATAACCCTGTTCCCCAGAATATAAGACTAAACCCTGTTCCCCAGAATATAACCCTGTTCCCCAGAATATAAGACTAAACCCTGTTCCCCAGAGCTAAACCCTGTTCCCCAGAATATAAGGACTAAACCCTGTTCCCCAGAATATAAGACTAAACCCTGTTCCCCAGAATATAAGACTAAACCCTGTTCCCCAGAATATAAGACTAAACCCTGTTCCCCAGAATATAAGACTAAACCCTGTTCCCCAGAATATAAGACTAAACCCTGTTCCCCAGAATATAAGGACTAAACCCTGTTCCCCAGAATATAAGACTAAACCCTGTACCCCAGAATATAAGGACTAAACCCTGTACCCCAGAATATAAGACTAAACCCTGTACCCCAGAATATAAGGACTAAACCCTGTTCCCCAGAATATAACCCTGTTCCCCAGAATATAAAACTAAACCCTGTTCCCCAGAATATAAGGCTAAACCCTGTTCCCCAGAATATAAGACTAAACCCTGTTCCCCAGAATATAAGACTAAACCCTGTTCCCCAGAATATAAGGGCTAAACCCTGTTCCCCAGAATATAACCCTGTTCCCCAGAATATAAGGCTAAACCCTGTTCCCCAGAATATAAGGCTAAACCCTGTTCCCCAGAATATAAGGCTAAACCCTGTACCCCAGAATCAGGGGCGCCGCCAGAGATTTTGGGCCCCATGAAAAGATATCACTCTGGGCCCCCAACCAGGCCACGCCAAGCAAATGCAATGTTCTGTAACGGAACGTCCAGAACCCAACAGACCCATTGAAGCTTAAGATACCTAAACTACCTATAACTCTATTCATACAGGCCAGATACCTAAACTACCTATAACTCTATTCATACAGGCGAGATACCTAAACTACCTATAACTCTATTCATACAGGCCAGATACCTAAACTACCTATAACTCTATTCATACAGGCGAGATACCTAAACTACCTATAACTCTATTCATACAGGCGAGATACCTAAACTACCTATAACTCTATTCATACAGGAGAGATACCTAAACTACCTATAACTCTATTCATACAGACGAGACACCTAAACTACCTATAACTCTATTCATACAGGCGAGATACCTAAACTACCTATAACTCTATTCATACAGGAGAGATACCTAAACTACCTATAACTCTATTCATACAGGAGAGATACCTAAACTACCTATAACTCTATTCATACAGGAGAGATACCTAAACTACCTATAACTCTATTCATACAGGAGAGATACCTAAACTACCTATAACTCTATTCATACAGGCGAGATACCTAAACTACCTATAACTCTATTCATACAGGCGAGATACCTAAACTACCTATAACTCTATTCATACAGGCGAGATACCTAAACTACCTATAACTCTATTCATACAGGAGAGATACCTAAACTACCTATAACTCTATTCATACAGGAGAGATACCTAAACTACCTATAACTCTATTCATACAGGCGAGATACCTAAACTACCTATAACTCTATTCATACAGGCGAGATACCTAAACTACCTATAACTCTATTCATACAGGCGAGATACCTAAACTACCTATAACTCTATTCATACAGGAGAGATACCTAAACTACCTATAACTCTATTCATACAGGCGAGATACCTAAACTACCTATAACTCTATTCATACAGGCGAGATACCTAAACTACCTATAACTCTATTCATACAGGCGAGATACCTAAACTACCTATAACTCTATTCATACAGGCCAGATACCTAAACTACCTATAACTCTATTCATACAGGAGAGATACCTAAACTACCTATAACTCTATTCATACAGGTGAGATACCTAAACTACCTATAACTCTATTCATACAGGCGAGATACCTAAACTACCTATAACTCTATTCATACAGGCGAGATACCTAAACTACCTATAACTCTATTCATACAGGCGAGATACCTAAACTACCTATAACTCTATTCATACAGGAGAGATACCTAAACTACCTATAACTCTATTCATACAGGAGAGATACCTAAACTACCTATAACTCTATTCATACAGGCGAGATACCTAAACTACCTATAACTCTATTCATACAGGCGAGATACCTAAACTACCTATAACTCTATTCATACAGGCGAGACACCTAAACTACCTATAACTCTATTCATACAGGCGAGATACCTAAACTACCTATAACTCTATTCATACAGGCGAGATACCTAAACTACCTATAACTCTATTCATACAGGCGAGATACCTAAACTACCTGGAACTCTATTCATACAGGCGAGATACCTAAACTACCTATAACTCTATTCATACAGGCGAGATACCTAAACTACCTATAACTCTATTCATACAGGAGAGATACCTAAACTACCTATAACTCTATTCATACAGGCGTGCACCTGTGTTGAAGTCCAATACTAAAGGCCTACAATACACTGACACTGAGCTGTTAAAATACAACACTGTGCAAATGTTCAACATTCTGCAGACAATTCTCTATACGATGCAAGGCTAATATTCTGGAAAACAAATCTGCTACAGGCCATCTCTTATGGTGAAAATCACATTTTATTTTTTCAATTCTCAAATGAAAAAAATCTCAACATCAATTGTGGTGTCAATGTACGTAACTATAAATACAACTTTAAATTAACATAAATTGCGTCATCTACATGAATATCAAAAAGACATACTGTCGCCCTTTAATTCATCTATCTTTCTTTCTTTCCTCTCTTTTCGCTTTTGATATACTGACTTTTGTCGTTGAGACATGATTCAATCATCCCCCGTTAATCACTCTCGATAGTGGCACGGGATGCGGATAGGGTTGCCACCTTGGATTTGGGAAAAAAAGGGACACTTGATGTTTGGGGCGGAGGGCTCGGCCATTATTAGGCTACCAGTTCAGACTGACCAGTGTAATGACCTATAATAACCATAAACACCTACAGTGCTTTTTACAGTAGGATATATAAGGAGACTGAGGTGAGAACCCTGGACCTTGTAGGGGGGTCCGGGGGAATGCTCCCCCGGAAGGAAAAAATGCAACCTTTTAAAGTAAAATTCATCAATCTGGTGCACTTTGAGAAGAAAATTGCATGCAACCAGTCCCAGGGGCTCAGGGGGGCCCTATGCCAGAAATACTGATAATAACTTTAAATGTCGCATTGTCAAAGAGCTCAGTCATTCATGTCAATAACCGGGTCTAAAAAAAGGAATCGCCTAAAATAAGGAAATAAATCATCATGGCCCCTCAACTAGTAGGTGAAAAATAGAAAAGCAAGTGCAAAACAAAAGCATTACGTATTAGCTCTGTCTTAAGGGCTTCATGAGGGGCCTTGAAGGCCCCCTCACACATGCAGTAATAAGCTTTCTATGTGTGAATTCTTTACTGTTCATAAAAAAGTAGCTATCCACCCTCTGGGCCCATTATCTCATAATCTGTCTATGAACCAAATGGTTTCCACAATATTTTTTTTTATTTTCGCGGGGAGCAAGCATTATTTATTAAAAAAAAAGAAAAAAAAAGTGGGGGCCCCCCACACTGGGTCTTGAACTTGAAATGGGCCCTGAGATCGTTGAGACCGCCCCTGCCTGCTTGTCGTGCCGCCTGACAACGGAACACGCCTTCTCTCTCCCCGGCCCCGCTCGCCTCTCCATTGAGAATTAGTTGGCGCAACAAACGCCTCGGCCCGTGTGAAACGGCCTTAACTACTGAACGAAGGAAATCAAATGAGATTTTGGCATTCCCCCCCAAAAAACTGGACAAATTATGCAGGTGAAAAAAGAGAACAATTCTGGGAAAAACAGGACGGGTGGCAACACTAGATGCGGAGCTGTTTGAAAAGCGTACCAAACCATTACTTCTAAATACAGGGGGGTGTACAGAGTTTTGAAATGAACCATTCATTTTATTTGTTTCACGTTAGATACAATGTTTTATTAATGGAGAGTATTGATTAAAGATTAAGTATTGATTTTTTTTTTTAAATCCTTAAGTTCTAATATTTTTGGGCCCCTGCCAGTCACGGGCCCTTAGAATCGTCCTAACTTTTCACCCCATTACGGCGCCCCTGCCCAGAATATAAGGCTAAACCCTGTACCCCAGGAGGTAAGGGCTCCTGGAGGTAACAACCAGCTACTAATTTTGGCCAGGCCTTGCTCAGAAAACAGGTCATTTGACCTCAAGCAATTTTGCCTGGTTAAATAAAGGTTAAAAAATAAATAAAAAATACACTATACATAGACCTAATGCAGTAATACTAAAGGGCTGGTGGTCGCAGACAGCACGATACCTCGGGAGGTAAATAATGCTAATGATACAATTCACCAACAAAGTATATATATATATTTTTTTTAAAGATTTTTTTTTTGGCATTTTTATGCTTTATTGACAGTGTAGAGACAGAGTTGAAATGGGGCAGAGAGGGGAGTGACATGCAGAGAACGACCGCGGGCTGGAATCGAACCTGGGTCCGCTGCTGGCCGAGGCCCATGGGGGGGACGCCCTACCAACTGAGCTAAGGGCCCATGGGGGGGACGTCCTACCAACTGAGCTAAGGGCCCATGGGGGGGGACGCCCTACCAACTGAGCTAAAGGGCCCATGGGGGGGGACGCCCTACCAACTGAGCTAAGGGGGGGGGGGGGGGGACGCCCTACCAACTGAGCTAAGGGCGCCCCTTAATAAAGTACCTTAACGTGACTCCATTTTGTTTCTTGTGCACAGACAGCGTGATGGCGTTGCTAAGGGAGCTGGGCCGTGGTTACCAGGCCCTGTGTTCATACAACTGTAAAGAAGCCGTCGCCATCTTGGGTTCTCTGCCGCCACAGCACTACAACACGGGCTGGGTGCTCACACACATCGGCAGGGCCTACTTTGAGCTGGCCGAGTACACACAGGTAACACACACACACACACGTACTGGTAACACACACACACACGTACTGGTAACACACACACACACACATGTACTGGTAACACACACACACACGTACTGGTAACACACACACACACACGTACTGGTAACACACACACACACACGTACTGGTAACACACACACACACACGTTATGGTAACACACACACACACACACACGTACTGGTAACACACACACACACGTACTGGTAACACACACACACGTTATGGTAACACACACACACACACACACACACACACACACACACGTACTGGTAACACACACACACACACACACACACACACACACACACACACACACACACACACACATTATGGAAATTGAGTGAAATGTCTTGGAAAAGTTTTGAAAAAATGTATTGTAGAGTAAAAATGTGTGTGTCTGTCTCTGCCTCCCTCCCTCCCTGTCTCCCTGTCTCCCTGTCTCTCTCCCTCCCTCCCTCCCTCCCTGTCTCCCTGTCTCCCTGTCTCTCTCCCTCCCTCCCTCCCTCCCTCCCTGCCTGTCTTCCTCCCTCCCTCCCTCCCTCCCTCTCTCCCTCCCTCCCTCCCTCCCTCCCTGTCTCCCTCCCTGTCTCCCTCTCTCCCTCCCTGCCTGTCTCCCTGCCTGCCTGTCTCCCTCCCTCCCTGCCTGCCTGTCTCCCTCCCTGCCTGTCTGTCTCTCTCCCTCCCTCCCTGCCTGTCTCCCTCTCTCCCTCCCTGCCTGTCTCCCTCCCTGCCTGTCTCCCCCCTCCCTGCCTGTCTCCCCCCTCCCTCCCTGTCTCCCTCCCTCCCTGCCTGTCTGTCTCCCTCCCTCCCTCCCTGCCTGTCTCCCTCCCTGCCTGTCTCTCTCCCTGCCTGTCTCCCTCCCTGCCTGCCTGTCTGTCTCTCTCCCTGCCTGTCTGTCTCCCTGCCTGCCTGTCTGTCTCTCCAGGCCGAGCGTCTGTTCAGTGAGGTGCGTAGGATCGAGTCGTACCGCGTGGAGGGAATGGAGATCTACAGCACGACGCTGTGGCACCTGCAGAAAGATGTGGCTCTGTCTGCCCTCTCTAAAGACCTGACTGACCTAGACAAGACCTGCCCCGAGGTAAGACAGGCCCGAGGTAAGACAGGCCCGAGGTAAGACAGACAGAGAGGTAAGACAGGCAGGCAGGCAGGGAGGGAGGGAGGGAGGGAGGGAGGTAAGACAGGCCCGAGGTAAGACAGGCCCGAGGTAAGACAGACAGACAGGCAGGGAGGGAGGGAGGGAGGTAAGACAGGCAGGGAGGTAAGACAGGCAGGGAGGTAAGACAGGCAGGGAGGGAGGGAGACAGGCAGGGAGGTAAGACAGGCCCGAGGTAAGACAGGCAGGCAGGCAGACAGGCAGGGAGGTAGACAGGCAGACAGGGAGGGAGACAGGCAGGGAGACAGGGAGGGAGGGAGGGAGGTAAGACAGGCCCGAGGTAAGACAGGCAGGGAGGGAGGGAGGGAGGTAAGACAGGCAGGGAGGTAAGACAGGCCCGAGGTAAGACAGGCCCGAGGTAAGACAGACAGACAGGCAGGGAGGGAGGGAGGGAGGTAAGACAGGCAGGGAGGTAAGACAGGCCCGAGGTAAGACAGACAGGCAGGGAGGGAGGGAGGGAGGTAAGACAGGCAGGGAGGTAAGACAGGCCCGAGGTAAGACAGGCCCGAGGTAAGACAGGCAGGGAGGTAAGACCTGCCCCGAGGTAAGACAGGCCCGAGGTAAGACAGGCAGGGAGGTAAGACCTGCCCCGAGGTAAGACAGGCAGGCAGGGAGGGAGGGAGGTAAGACAGGCAGACAGAGAGGGAGACAGGGAGGGAGGGAGACCCGAGGTAAGACAGGCCCGAGGTAAGACAGACCCGAGGTAAGACAGACCCGAGGTAAGACAGACAGGCAGGGAGGTAAGACAGACAGGCAGGGAGGTAAG
>NC_137220.1:35000-47500 GCF_949987685.1 Ammodytes marinus
TATTTAAAATTAATATTATTATGGGAAATCTATGTGTTCTTCTCCAATTGCTTCTAATTCATCTGACACAGTGTCTCCATTTTTTTTTATACAAAATTCTTCAGATTTAGCCTCTTAATTTCCCTCTCAAAGTGCACCAGATTCATGGGGGGGCCATACCCCCGGACCCCCCTTGGAGGGTCGGGACCTCAGCTGGCTACTATTTTCACCCAGCTGGACATTGGACGCAAAGGCAGAAAACATTGCGTGTCTGAAGGCATTTAACAAGAGGGGGAATGTATCTGTTTAATGTGCAAGGAAAGTGTTGCCGTGGAAGGATTACAATTTACGAAGACACTATGAAACTAAACATCAGAGCAGCTACATGTCCTGATAAATGTGTTATTTTTGCAAAGTGACCCTGCCCTTCGTAGATTTTTCTGTATGTGGCCCTCAGTGAAAAAAGTTTGGACACCCCTGCTATAAACTGTCTAATAAAGCAGAAAAAAAAGAAAAATAATGGGCAAAGTGAGTCACCAAGGTGAGTGTATGTCTTATTGAGGGTCTGTGATCAGGCAGAAATCCCACCTTTTAGAGGCCTCAGAGAGGTCATTTCATCCAAAACTTCACCTCAAACCGCTGCCTCTAACTGACGGACCGTGAGTCTAACTGACAAAATTAATTTACTGTCAGAACCAGAAGAATCTGATGAAGACACAGTGTGAATATTGTGTCTGTAATGTGAAGAATGTGAGAACCAGAGCATTTTAAAAGTGTGGTACAGTCTGCCTCTCTCCAGAAACGTCATGTCTCAGTTATCAAGGGAGTCTATGCGGCAGTTGGTTGGACACCATTTAGCTTGGAAGCCCAGACCTCCCATTGTGTAGGTCCGATTGCTTCAGTAGTCACATCTATGCGACCGGCAGAATATGTCCTACATTTCGATGTAAAAATTATCCATGTAGGGTTTCATTTGTGGGAGTGAGATGCAGTTATATCACAGGTTTTGGTGATTTTTTACACCAGTTCTACACTGTAACAGTTGGTTCCCCACTCTGCCTCTGAACATTCCGTCCCATCCGGATCCCATTATAAATTTAGAAAGAGGCTGAAAAAAGCTAAAACTAAAACTGTGTTTGTTCAAAGACTGTTAAAGATTTTAAAAAGTATAAGAATGTGAATAAGAATTGAATAGCTGTAATTCATGTGAATTGTTTAAAGTTTGAATGGAGGTTGTAGCTGAAAAAATGCCGGAGGAGATAGGTTTCAAAGCGGATTAAGTTTTAGCGGTTTGGAATGCTGCTCCCATCCACTTCAATGTTAAAATAATTTGTTAAAAAGCTGAATATTTTAAATAGTTTAAAAGGTAGAAACATGTTGAAATGTGTTTAATAATGTGATGAAAGAGCTGAACATTGTGATTGTAGAATGGTTTAAATAGCTGAAAATTTGAAGGAGTTACAGTTTTGAAGGATTTGAAGGCTGCTCCTATCCGCTTCAATGTTAAAATAATTTGTTAAAAAGCTGAATATTTTAATTATTTTAAAAGGTAGAAAAAGCTGAAAGGTGACCCACCATGTCCTTACAGAGATGAACATTTTGGTATTTGAATGGTTGAAATAGCTGAAGATTCAAAGGAGTTGAAGTGAACAAAAAACGTACGGAAATAGTTTAATAATAAATATTTGAAGAACAATAGTGTGAATGCTGGAAGCTCCAGCATTCACACTAATTAACTTCAGAAGCAGCATCAGGTGAATGCAGGTCGTCCTGCTGTAATGGAAATGCAAACCCCGGCCTTACAGGGCTGAGGTAATGAGCCAAACTGAGTCATATGGAGACGGACAAACACCATTGGTGTGTCAGGGTGATATGATAAACTGTCCCCAGCTCTTCCTCCTCTATCAGACTGAGAGCAGCCTCTTCATACCTGAGAGTGTCCAGTCTCCAGAGGGGACCGCCCCGTCCAGCAGACAGTAGGTCCACTCTTGAGGCTCCTGGATGGTTGTAGCGCAGGTCCAGCTCTCTCAGATGGGAGGGGTTGGAGCTCAGAGCCGAGGCCAGAGAATCACAGCCTTTCTCTGTGATCAGACAACCTGACAGACTACACACACACACACACACACACACACACACACACACACACACACCCACACACACACACACACACACACACACACACACACACTAAATTATAAAATAAAGCTAGGCCTATCTCTTCCTCCCTTTATCTGTCTGCCTACCTTTCTCTCTCCACACTCAGTCACTACTATCCATGCTTAAAGGAAGCAGGATTATAACCTCATTTAGCACTTTATTTTGAATTTAAATATTTTATGATTTTATAGCATTTGTGGACTCCAGTGTTAATTTCGTAGACTAAGACTATGACGAAAAATATTCGTCTACGAACCTTTTTCACGGACGTAAACTAAATAAAAACTAAATAAAAAGGCAGATGTGATGACGAAGACTGAGACTAATTTAACTGACACTATAGTCTACGAATAGGAACTAGACGAAACTGTTAGGGCGGGACGAATGGAGAAGAGATCCAATCAGAACTACTCTTTTTGTGGGACAAGTTGGGAAGAAATCCAATCAGTGCAAAGCAGCGAATGCAACCCTGTGTCGGTGAAAATCGACGGGAGACCGCGCAGGTGTGAGAGGGTGGAGTGAGCCGCTGTGCAGAAAAACTCTGCGGTTTAATGGACAAAAATGATAGACAGGGATATCCTGCCCCTTAACATTGTCTAGTGGAACGGCTAAGTTCCGCGATCTGTTTGTAGTAGGCTGTGTCTCGAGCTTGAATACACAGAGCCATGTCCCCAAACTGACTGCGAAACTATGTAGGAAATGAACTGTGAAACTGCCGCCTCCGTCCGTTAGTTTCTGTTTTCACCCGAGTAAGTTACAATCAACTCCGACGCATGGACAGCGTTCAATTAAAACCTCTAATTTTATTATCTAAAATTTGATGCAAAAGAAGTCTGAACACACACAGCGGCAGCAGTGTTGCTTAAAGGAAGGCGCAGTTGCTCAATTTTATCAGCACCTCAACTGCGTGCTGCTGCTGCTGCCCAGGGCGGCCTAAACGATCTCGGGGCCCGTTTCAAAACCTAGTGTGGGGCCCCCCACTTTTTTAAAATATTTTCTTTATTTTATTTTTTTTATAAATAATGCTTGTGCATGCTCCCCGCAAAAAGAAAAAAGATTGTGGAATCCAGTTGGTTCATAGACAGATCATGAGATAATGGACCCCCGGGCACAGGCTCTTAAAGCCCCCCCCCCCCCCATCCAGTCAGGTACACTGATTTTATCTGAGATTATTACTAATGAAATAGAATACATGTTTTGTATTACAACCATTAAATCTGTGTCTGTATTGCATATTCAAAACTTAATACCATTCAATGACGAAAAACACTTAGTAGACTTATATTTAGTAGACTAAGACTAGACTAAGACTAAAAGATTTCAGATGACTAGAATAGGACTAAGACTAAATGGTGTGATATTCAAAAGACTAAGACTAAATCAGAATTTGCTGCCAAAATTAACACTGGTGGACTCAGTCCATTTTGTAATTCACAATAGATTTAAAAAATACAAAGACAAATGTAATTGAAAACAACGTCATATTTGTCTGGTTATCTTTGCCTTTTGTATTGTTGTTGATACAAAAATGATCCGATTGCTGACTCAAAAACTGTGACAGGATCCGAAACGTGAGTTTTGTCATCCATTGCTACTAGACACAGTAATAATCTTTAATTTATATCAAAGTCATATATATATTTATTTTCATATTCATACTGTATATAGTTTATTCTATATATCATATAGGCCGACCTATACTTGTTTTTTCATATATCAACCTTTATGAAAAAAAGTGAAAATTAAATGTATTAAAATGTTTTGTCTGGTTTTCCATAATGTTCACACAGTAGTTCAATGTGAAATAAAAATTGCCAAGTCATGTGTGTGACGTTAGGGTTAAGGAAAGCTCACCGGAAACTCGGTAGTTGATTGGCAAATCAAGACGCCCCGTTGGTAACCACACACACCTGGCTGAGCCTCCACTCGCTCATGCAACAACAGAATAGAAGCAAGCTGCAGTGTGAGCTCATCCTCAAGTTACCATCACACCCCAGCCTCGAAGCAGACCGGGGCTGAATGGATTTACTTCATTTTTTGTTTGGCTATGCCCAGCAAAGGTTGGCAATCTAGTGTGATCTGCCGTTATACTGGAGTGTGGAGGAGACTGTGTGCCTTGAAGACTGAGAGACACCATCTCTCCTCTGGAAATGTAAGTAGTCCTATTTAAAAACAAATCTGTCCGTTTATGAGTTCAATGTGTGTAATGTGCTTTGATTTATCCCTCCTATAATAACCAACGCCGACTGACACGAGAGAATGCCGCTGGGTTTAGTAGTTAGCGTTAGCGTCCACTAGCTTAACGGTTAGATCTGTGAGTCTAGCCATGACTGTTCTTTAGCTCTATGTGAGCTCACGTTAGATCTGCCGTGACAGCCCATGTGTGAAAAACAGACGGTGAAACTGTACGGTGTGTTGGAAACTGAAGAGTATTTGTTTGTTGTTGACGGTGTGTAGTTATGCAAGCAATCGTGGTACATGCAGCAGTAGGCCTATTACATCTCCAGTGTAATGTACACTATAATAGACAGGAATACTGTAAGTTGCCTCTGCTGCTGTTTGTTTCCTGTCCATTATATTTCAAAAAGCACACAGTATCACTCAGAACTCGTTGCTTCTTGAGCAAGGGCTATACTGAATTTATTAGTAGCATATCTTATTTAATAATGGAAGAAAAAATATATTTTCATTAGTTAGTAGCTTTGCCATAACTACAGATGTATAATGTATATGTCAGCTAGGTTAAATGATGTAACATTGAATGTGCCATGTTTTATAGATATGAGTGACCTGACGGACCACACTATCTGTTCCATCAGAGGAGACTGTTCACTTTGTGGGACAGGTGGTCTTCTTCAGGGCCCACCAGCAACAACTGGACAGTTACATACAAGTTATGGCTTTGCTTCTGTTTGTACACTTTATATTTCCATTTCACTGGCTATGAATAAACTGCTTTATTTTTAAGTATGGTTTTGGTCTTTTTAAAATGCAATGATAATGTTTTATAAGAAAACATTTTCAGAGATATTTCGAAAGCCGTGTCAAGTATGGATGAGTGAAGCCAGGTTATCAGCAAAATGCAACAGTCCTAGATGATTTTGTTAACTGCAATCTGTAGATTTATTTTGTCCATTTTATTTGCGATTGATCTGGCATTGGAGAGGAAGATGCTTGGCAGTTTGTGTGGTCGTCGTTTTAGCCGCACGAGAACTTTCTCTATGCCGCCTTCGCCCCCTGCCTGTGGGGTTAACAATCCACGGAGCGCCCGGTGTCCTGGCGATATATTCCGATATGCCGTTGGAGTGAAAAAAGTCCTTATTTACGGCCTGTTCGGCCCGCAATCCAATGCTGATTAGATCCTGACGACTGTAGACAGGATTTGCCCAGCTGACGTTACAGTTGAAAAATAAATGTATGTACAAAAACACTAAGAAAAAGCACCGAAAAGGAGAGCTCAAAGCCGCTGCGTCTAGACGCGCCGTCATAGCAACAATTGTGTTACCCAAAATAAAAATAATATATTTTCGAAATACGTTTTTAGTTTGCTTTTGGGTCAAATATGTTCATATAGTATGTACAGATTAAAATAAATAACTATCAGGTGATATAGGTGAGAGTGTGCTGAAAGAAGATACCAGAAGTATGATAGGTGGCGCTACAACGAGCGCAAATGCGTTTGGGTTTATAACTGCCACACCGAACATCCCACAGTCAAAAACTTTATATCCACAGATTCACTGGGGTCAGCTGCATCTTTTAGCATAGGCCACGCCCATTTGCTTATAGATTTTACACAGCACATCTACGGACACACATGGAAAATATTTATCCAAGGGAATTTTTATACGACCATAAATGACGAAACGGTAGCACTTTGAAAATTTGAAAATTAGCTAACTTGTACTACTTTGTATGTAAATATTCATATATCCAAAACTATAAATCTTATCAAGTCCAAATTTTAGACATACATGTTGGTGCTATTCTAAGATGCGCTCTCAAAAAGTTTTGGAAAATGACTCCATAAGGGTATATACCTGTATATATAAAGTTGATATCTCGTAACTAGCCGCTTAAAACTCAAGGCAGACCATCATGGGGCATACTTGAGTCTATAAAAAATATGGCCAAGAAATATTAATGTGGGTGGGACTTATTAAGACATTTTTTTTTTGGGGGCTGGAAATTCAAAAAAGTGTCGACAGTGGAGAGGCTGACAATCTCTTTTTGCTCATAACTCCCCAACCAAACATACCACATTCAAAAACTTTATATCCACATATTCACTGAAGTCTGCTGCATGTTTTAGCATAGGCCACGCCCTTTTAAGCCGTTAATGAATATTTGCAAGATCGCAAAAACTTCAAAACAGACTTTTCACATCTCCTAACACAATTTTTGCACAATTGACACCAAACTTTGAACACAATATCTACAGATGCACACGGAAAAATAATTACTCAAAAGAATTTTGCTCCGACCTTCGATGACGAAGCGGTAGTCGGGCAGTCTTTCAGTTAGAGCAATTTGATTGGTGGAGGGCTAGCGAATCAGTGAAGCCCGGAAGTGAGGCGGGTAGCACAAACAGCTGACAACAGCTAGCCATTGTTTTAATGTGTTTGTTCTAAAATGCTCATAAATCCAAAACTGTACATCGTATTACTGTAAATCCAAACTTTTGACATATGGTTGTGCTATCCTAAGTAGCTTTCTCAAAACGTTTCAGAAAATTTCTCCAGAAGGGGGCGGCAAAAACACAGAAAGTATATATCACCTTATCCACTTAAGCCTATTTCTCTTTTTTTTTTTTTTGCTTTTTTGTCTGTAACTCCCAAACCGAACAATCCACATTCAAACATTTAACCCGGATTCTGTGAAGTGAGCGGCTGGCGCCGCGGTCGTCGAAGCTCGGGTTCCGAGTTATGTTGGAGGCTTGGCCCCCGTTCATAACTGCTTGCAGTTCTAGTATTTCTTTTGTCTTTTATATTTTTTTGAGAACAAATTTATCTCTTCTAGAAATTGAGGAGGACATGTCCCCTGTATTCCCCATGAAATCTAAACCTACTGTATGTAAAAACGTATGTCAATCAGAAGATTAAAGATCCTTTGATAAATCATCGCAGCAGACACAATCCTACAGGTTAACTTGTTATAAACTAAACAGTTGAACTGGTTGATAATCTGACCTGAGAGTTTCCAGTTTACAGTGTGGACTCTTCAGTCCAACAGAGAGATGCTTCACTCCTGAATCCTGCAGGTCGTTGTTACTCAGGTCCAGCTCTCTCAGACTAGAGGAGGAGCTGAGAACTGAGGCCAGAGCTTCACAGCTTCTCTCTGAGAGGTTACAGTCACTCAGCCTGGAGAGACAACAGTAAGGGAAAGAGTAAGACGCTTTTAACTTGTTATTGTCGTTTAATGATTATTTACAGATGAATAAATCCTACGTACAGAGCTTTGTTGGAGGCTTTGACCACTGGCAGCAGCCTCCGAAGAACCTCCTCTGAAGCAGAGTAGTTCTTCAGGTCAAACACGTCCAGATCTTCTCCTGATGACAGTACGATGAAGGCCAGAGCTGACCACTGAGCAGGAGACAGTTCATCTGTGGAGAGACGTCCTGATATCAGGGACTGTTGGATCTCCTCCACTAGAGAACGATCATTCAGTTCATTCAGACAGTGGAACAGATTGATGCTTTTCTCCGAAGAGATATCCTCACTGATCTTCTTCTTGATATACTGGACTGTTTCCTGATTGGTCTGTGGGCTACTTCCTGTCTGTGTCAGCAGACCTCTGAGGAGATTCTGATTGGTCGGCAGTGAAAGACCCAGGAGGAAGCGGAGGAACAAGTCCAGGTGGCCATTTGGACTCTGTAAGGCCTTGTCCACAGCACTCTGGTAGAACTGTGTCTCTGTAGATGTATGGGAGGTTGTTTGTTCTTCTGACATCAGATTGACTCCAGAGTTGATGAATGTCAGATGGATATGAAGAGCAGCCAGAAACTCCTGAACGCTCAGATGGACGAAGCAGAACACCTTGTCCTGGTACAGTCCTCTCTCCTCTCTAAAGATCTGTGTGAACACTCCTGAGACCACTGAGGCTGATTTGATATCGATGCCACACTCTGTCAGGTCTGATTCATAGAAGATCAGGTTTCCTTTCTGCAGCTGCTCAAAAGCCAGTTTTCCCAGAGACTCGATCATCTTCCTGCTCTCTGGACTCCAGTGTGGATCTGTCTCAGCTCCTTTATCATACTTGATGTTCTTCAGTTTGGCCTGAACCACCAGGAAGTGGATGTACATCTCAGTCAGAGTCTTGGGCAGCTCTCCTCCCTCTCCGGTCTTCAACTCATTCTCCAGAACTGTAGCAGTGATCCAGCAGAAGACTGGGATGTGGCACATGATGTGGAGGCTTCGGGATTTCTTGATGTGGGAGATGATTCTGTTGGCCTGCTCCCTATCTCTGAATCTCTTCCTGAAGTATTCCTCCTTCTGTGGGTCAGTGAACCCTCTGACCTCTGTCACCATGCCAACACAGTCAGGAGGGATCTGATTGGCTGCTGCAGGTCGTGTGGTTATCCATAGGCGAGCAGAGGGAAGCAGTTTCCCCCTGATGAGGTTTGTCAGCAGCACATCCACTGAGGTGGACTCTGTAACATCAGTCAGGATCTCATTGTTGTGGAAGTCCAGAGGAAGTCGACACTCATCCAGACCGTCAAAGATGAACACAACCTGGAACTCTTCAAAGCTGCAGATTCCTGCTGCTTTGGTTTCAGAGAAGAAGTGATGAACAAGTTCCACCAAGCTGAACTTTTTCTCTTTCAGCACATTCAGCTCTCTGAAAGTGAATGGAAATGTGAACTGTATGTCCTGGTTGGTTTTGTCTTCAGCCCAGTCCAGAGTGAACTTCTGTGTTAACACTGTTTTCCCAATGCCAGCCACTCCCTTTGTCATTACTGTTCTGCTTGGTTCATCTCTTCCAGGTGAGGCTTTAAAGATGTCTTCTTGTCTAATGGTTGTTTCTGGTCTGTGTGGGTTCCTGGATGCTGTTTCAATCTGTCTGACCTCATGTTCATCATTGACCTCTCCAGTCCCTCCCTCTGTGATGTAGAGCTCTGTGTACATCTGATTCAGAAGGGTTGGGTTTCCTGCTTTAGCGATCCCCTCAAACACACACTGGAACTTCATCTGCAGGTTGGACTTTAGATCATGCTGGCAATCTCCAGAAAGACTTCCTGAAAGAACACACATAAGAATGAATCAACAGTCAAAGACAGCACATATAATATCACTGAGGGCTTCATGATGAAAATATGAATGCACATACACTCACCGGCCACTCTATTAGGTACATCGGTTACATTTCTTGTTAACACATATATCTTATCAGCCAATCACATGGCAACAACTCAATACATTTAGGCATAGACCTGGACAGGACAACTTGTTGAAGTTCAAACCGAGCAAAATAATTGGGAAGAAGGGGGATTTAAGTGACTTTGAACGTGTCGTACCCATTTCATCTCTGTCTCAAACTGTCTAATGAAGCAGAAATAAAGGCAAATAAATAAACCTTAATTTGTTTTACATGTAATTCCCCCCATTTCAGAATCATATATATTTAAATTAGTGGATTATAATTGATCAAATGAAAAATAAATAATCTTAATTTTTTATAATTGTTTTAACATGTAATTCCCCTCCTGTCCTTTAGGTGGTGATGGCGGTTGGCCTGTCACACCCGTTCCCCACAGTGGACGTCCACGCTCACTACACCATGTGACTTTGAACGTGGCATGGTTGTTGGTGCCAGACGGGCTGGTCTGAGTATTTCAGGAACTGCTGATCAACTGGGATTCTCATTCACAACCATCTCTAGGGTTTACAGAGAATTGTCCGAAAAAGAAAACATATCCAGTGAGCGGCATTTGTGTGGAGGAACATGCCTTGTTGAAGTCAGAGGTCAGTGGAGGATGGACAGACTGGTTCGAGATGATAGAAAGGCAACAGTAACTCAAATAACCACTCGTTACAACCAGGGAATGCAGAATACCATCTCTGAATGCAAAACACGTCCAACCTTGAAGCAGATGGGCTACAGCAGTAGAAGTCCCCATCGGTTGCCACTCCAACATCACATCTTGGCCCACTTTAGGCATTGTTTAAATGCCACAGCCTACCTGAGTTTTGTTGCTGACCATGTCCATCCCTTTATGACCACAGTCATAAAGGGATGGACATGACATGATCCAGACATGATCCAGTTTAAAAAAAGGTTCAAAGCAATGATTTTCATAAGGTACAGGGATGAGGGTGTGAAGTAAGAGGGTAATTATAATTATATGGATATATATATATATATATACTGATTGTATAGATATGTATGTATATATGAATATATTGATTGTTTATAAATATAAATATAGATATATGCATTATATAAATATATAAAATATAAAAAATTTATAGTATATTAAGTTGTATGTAATTGGCAAATATAGTATCGCCAATAGTACAGAGAATATAGATAAGAGAAGCGAATATAATTGTTGTTTTTGTTTTATTTTATTTTTTATTTTTTATTTTTTTTTATTTTTTTTATTTTTTTTTTATTTAATAAATATTTTGATTTTTAATTTTTTTTTAAGGAAAGGGGTAGGATTAAATAAGTGTATACTTCTTCCTGCTCCTTTTCAGGCATATTTATTGTATTTCCATGCTTTTCATTTTGTTTTGTATGTGGATGTCTGAAATAAACTAAATCAAATCAAATCAAAATCAAAAAAATCAAAAACAGTGTACCCATCTTCTGAAGGCTACTTCCAGCAGGAGAATGCAACATGTCACAAGCCTCAAATCATCTAAAACTGGTTACTTGAACATGACAATCAGTTCTCTGTACTCCAATGGCACAGTCACCAGCTCTCAACCCAATAGAGCCCCTTTGGGATGTGATAGAATGAGAGATCTGCTGCCAGATCTGCAGCAACTGTGTGATGCTATCATGTCAATATGGACAAAAACCTCTGAGGAATGTTTCCAACACCTTGTTGGAAGTATGCCACGAAGAATTAAGGCAGTTCAGAAGGCCAAAGGAGGTCCAACCCGATACTACAATACCTAATAAAGTGGCCGTTGAGTGTATAATAATTTTTGCTTTATTTGTATGTTTTTAAATTGAGAACTGCATATTAAAATGATCAATCACCTCTGAATAAATACAAGTATAATAGCCGTTACTCTAAAGCCTATTGCATCCCCTCCCCCCAACCAACCACTATCTGAGGGAAACACTGAAATATGAAATATATAAATAAACAGATATAAACATTTCTCCCTCCATCTCTTGAGACTTCAGTAAATGTCCCATTTCCCCATCATGTTAAACCTTTAGAGAAATCCTCTTACTGTTCCACAGAAGGTCAGCCAGCTCCTCCTGCTTCATGCTCCTCAGGAAGTCCAGTGTGATCTTCAGAAATGCCTCTCTGCTGCTGCTCTGCTCCTCATCCTCACTCTGACCCTCTAAGCATTCTGGGTAATCTGGACTCAGAAGCTTCTGCATCTTCTTCAGCTCGTTCTTCACAAACGTGACGATGTTTTCCTCCAGCAGCTGGAACAGAATATTATATGAACGACACAATCAAACTAAAATCATGAATCAAACATCAGATCCATGTTGGACAGAGTGACAGTCCACTGGTCTAAACAGTTAACCTTTATTTCTACAGGTAAATCCCATTGAGACTGGAAACTCTTTTTCAAGGGAGGCCTGTTCTCATTCCCACTTTACCATTCCCACACTCATTCATACACCGATAGCAGCAGGCTAACTATCTAAGGTTCTGTGTCTTGCCCAGGGACACTTGGACATGCGGCAGGGAGACGGGGGATCGAACCACCGACCCTGTAGTTGAGGGTCGACCACCCTACACACTTCACCTCAGCCGCCCTAAAGTAAGTTAAACATGGAGGTTGATGTGAACAGAACAGATAGACAGTAGTAGTTGTACAGACCCTGAATGTGGAGTCCAGGTGTGTTTGATGCTGCTGGTCAGACCGTCCACTGGGAACCTCTGAGATCTCCTGGTCGACTCTGTGGAGAAACCATAAAGAATGAGCTCATGTCTGGGGTTAAAGTTTCCCTCCAGGGGCCGCTGGTGTCTGCAGAACAGAGGGAAGGGGCAAACCGAGGGGAGAGGGGCAAACCGAGGGTAGAGATACAGCAGGAGGCCTTTGGAGGCAGAGCAGGTGAGCTGACCACACAGAGTTTTTATTTTGTGTACGTTTTAAATCCTTACCTTAGTTCAGGGTTAAAAGACGGACGTCCATCTTTGAAGTTCAAAGGTATATACATAGACTCATCAC
>NC_137220.1:55000-102500 GCF_949987685.1 Ammodytes marinus
GGGCCAAGGGAAGACTGAGGGAAGAAAAACCTCATTCATTATATTATAATAGTGATTTTATAATGATAGAACGCTGGTTCCGTATGGGTGAAGTATTCCTTTAACTATGCAGAAGGACAGAATACAACCACACTTCATAAGAACTGTCCCCATTAGCTGAACTCTTCACAAACTGGGGAAACATTTAATTTAGTGGGAAATGATCTTTTATTTACTCATTGCTCTAAAGTGAATGTTTAAAATCCCAAAATACTGGAATCACACAATAACAGATCACTGAGTCATTTCATTTTGTACACTTCAAGCAGGTCCTTACTGTCTGTCTGCCTGCGTGTGTGTCTGTCTCTGTCTGTCTGCCTGTGTGTCTGTCTGTCTCTCTCTCTCTCTCCCTCCCTGTATGTATGTCTGTCTGCCTGTCTTTCTTTCTGTCTGTCTGTCTAACTCAGAGTTTAACAGGAAACTATGAATCAGGTGTCACAGCTGTTAACAAAGATCCTCCATGTTGTTGGTAAGCAGAAAGATAAGACATTAGCCTTCAATACAATACAAAACATTAGCTGTGATCCTGTTCAGACTCTCCCTCCTACAGACGACACAGAGACACTGAGGAACCAAGGTTAAACGCAAACCCAGGATACAGAGGTTCAGTGAATGTGGTGTAGAAGGTGTGGAGGTGGATCAGTGAGCCAGAGGAGACACTGTAGAAGGACAGAGAGCCAGCAGGACAGTCCACATACACTGCTATTCTGTGAGAGACAGTGGAGGAGGGGATGTATGTTGATATCTTATTGTGACCGACAGAGTAATTACCACCATCAGAGCAGGTCAGTCTCCAGGACTGATCATTCTCTCCAAACCAACAGTCTTCACTGCCTCCTTTCCTGCTGATTCCTCTGTAACTCACTGATATATCAACCTGTCCACTCCACTTGACCTCCCAGTAACGGCGACCAGTCAGACCATTACTACACAGCAGCTGAGCCCAGCGGTCAAATCTCTCTGGATGATCAGGATATGGCTCCTCCTCCTCCACCAGTGTCACCTTCCTGTTGCTGTCAGACAGTGTGAGGAGTCTGTGTGCTGTGTTTGTGTCCAGTGTGAGTTCACAGGAATCTGATGGAGAGAACGAGACACAACACAGCAGCAGTTATTAATCCATCATATCTTCATTGACAGTTTGATGATTCTGAACATTATAAACACACTTACACTTCCTCAGACCTGGTGTCAGCCATTGGACTCCAGCAGGCTCCACCCTGAAAGGAGAGGGGGGGGGGTTAAGACCAGCATGTACATCGGGTCATATGGTGAATCGAGTAGAGGGGGGGGGGGGGGTCAGACCAGCAGGTACATCGGGTCATACTAGGTGAATCGAGTAGAGGGGGGGGGGGGGGGGGTCAGGGTCCGTTCAGTTCATTAGCACCAGAGGGCGCAGCAGCATCGGGGTTTTGATTGATTGACAGTTAAAACAATTAACTCATTAATTCCAGAAATGAATCACCCTGCGTTAACGCGTTCATTCTGACAGCCCTAATATTTACACTTTATATATTTATTAGGGCTGTCAAACGATCAAACATTTTAATCAGATTAATCACAGGATTCTGTGGATTAATCACGATTAATTTTGCCATTTGAAATATGCCCGATTTATTCTAATTTTCTCTGTATATTGTTGTATGAACGGAAAGATAAAGGACAGAAGGTGGATATGTACATTTAAAATTAGTATGTTTATTAATTGAAAATCCAAACGATGGTTTTAATACTGAACATAAATTTAAATCAAACTAAAATATATAGGCCTACCTAGCAAACCGTAATTCAATTGGTCTGTCTCTTTACTATGTCTTTGGGCAAATATAGGATAGGCTATATAATGGCATTTATTTGGTGAATCTATAGGTTGTGTATTCTTGAATACAACTTGATTACAGTCCGTGGCGTGTGTGCGTGCGTGTGTGTGTGTGTGTGTGTGGGCCGGCCCTGGGCATAGGCAGTACAGGCGAATGCTAAGGGCGCATCCATCCTTAGGGGGCGCCGCAACAACAAAGAAATACAATAATTGGGCAACCAAAACTTTTATTTAAATTTTGTTTTACTAATACTGTTAATACTATCATTTAAAATTATGAGTTAAGCTTAAAATATCACAACTACAGAGGACAGACAAACTGTAAAATAAATGAGAGAAAGGCGATCAGCCAGGTATCTGAACGGTAACTTCACCGGACGGAACCGGAAGGAAAGAGCACCATGTCAAAAAGACAAAAGCTCTCTGGTGCCAAGGGAAGATTGAAAAGAAGAGGAGGAAAAACGTGACAAAGACAGAAGTAGGCCTACAGTGACGTTAATGTGATGAATGAATAGTGTGATGCATTGTTTTAGCCGTTGTAGGAGCAGTGTGCTAACTTGCTAGCTTACTTTTGGAAGATGGGTAACGTTACTCCCAGCTTAAATTCATCAGAGACATTTAGAAAGATTTTTCAGGTAGCCTACATCCTGTCATAACTTGCCAATGTTTGCACTGCTTGTAATAGTTATTAGAAAGCTATTCCTTTTCCACTATAATTAATGGTTGTCAACCTTGGGTTTATTGTGTTAGTTTACATCAGTGTTTAAAGTGCACAGTATAATAACTATTAATATTGCATGGTCTACCTGAGGCAAGGTAAGTTTATTTGTGAGGCACTTTTCAACACAAGGTCAATCAAAGTGCTATACATAAAGCCATGAGATATCATCAGAAGGCTTGATTCTGATTTAATAAAAAGCAGGAGCAAACTTTTCCGTTTGATTGTACCTTACCTATAGCTTTCCATTAGTTACTGCTTCTCTTCACTCTGGTTGGATGCTAAACTGCATTTCATTTTAATGAGTTTAATCTAAGCTAATTTCCATTTGAAAGCTTCTCTTAATTTTTCCACTACTTATCATTATAAATAATGTAACATGTATACTTCTCTTTTCTCTTCAGGTTTTCATTTGAAATACTTTGAGCCACCTGTCCTGCAGACATCTTCTCCACCTCAGCACAGCCCAGTGATGCAGCATGAGGAATAAAGGCTTCACCAATAGACCCAAAGAGTAGTCAGGCTGTAGCAAGGTGAGGTGAGCTTGTTGAGATATGAAGATGAGGTCTTAACATCTAAATGTAGACAGCTCTCTGTTGGAATCAAGTTAAATAGCACTACAAACCAGAGGTCTCTGTCATTTAATTTTGTAATATAGCTTTTGTGTGGAATTATATTCAATGCAAAGTTATGATTTATTTAAACTATACTTTTAATAGATTATAATTTTAAATGTTAACGTCTGCATTATTTTGTGCAAATCGTAATATTGTATTAATTTTTTAATGTTATGTCACTTGTTTTGTAATATGTTTTTTTTATTTTGTGGGTTATTTTCTATCTAAAATAAAATGAAATGTCAAAGACAAACCTATCCAGTTCTGTGTGAGTGTATGAACAGTGGTGGACCTGACTGCAATGCCATGGGGGGCGCCAGCTAAAATCTTGCCTAGGGCGCCAAATTGGTGAGGGCCGGCCCTGTGTGTGTGTGTGTGTGTGTGTGTGTGTGTGTGTGTGTGTGTGTGTGTGTGTGTGTGTGTGTGTGTGTGTGTGTGTGTGTGTGTGTGTGTGTGTGTGTGTGTGTGTGTGTGTGTGTGTGTGTGTGTGTGTGTGTGTGTACACGCGCGACCACGTCCTATGGGACTATTAATTTGTGCCCGGAAGCAGACGTTATGTTGATGTCTACTCACACACACCTCTGAAAACTGCAGACGTTTGTGTCCTCGCGGGCTCTGAACAGAGCGGACAATGTTTCTCCTCCTGTTGCTCCCGACATCAACTGTCACCCGCGGCAGTTGATTTTATACTATCTATGCCCCCGACACAGACGTGACCGTTAGCAGTTTAAAACACGGCATGGGCTAGCGTGCTGTGATGTTTGGCCGCGCGCAGCTACTGATCCTGGGTCAGCCACAGCGTAGAGTGGCTGTAGTACAGAGCCGGTGGGATGTACGGGGCGGATCATTCTGCACATGTGTTAATTGCGTTAAAAAAAATTAACTAATTAATTCCAGAAATGAATCACCCTGCGTTAACGCGTTCATTTTGACATCTTAATATTTACACTTTATATATTTATACAATCCTATCTATACAGTTTGGTACAGCAGTTTGTTTCTGGCGTTAAACTTTGTGCCACTTGATAGTCAACCAGGTCAATGAACTCTATAGTGAATGTAAAAACAGGAGGTTGGTGTGATCATAATATCTGCTTTATTGATTATTCTTACGGCTCGTTTTTGAAGTGTGACTAATGGTAGCAGTGAGCTTTTGTAAGTGGTCCCCCAGACCTCCACACAGTAATTTAAATAAGGTAAGATCATTGAGCAGTAGATAATATGCAATGATTTTTGATCTAATATATGCTTTGCTTTACCCAGGACTGAGATGCTTCGTGACAGTTTAGATTTAACATGATTTATGTGATGGTTCCAGCTGAGCTTGTGGTCTATTGTCACACACAGGAATTTATTTACATACACTCTTTCAATATTAACACCGTCAATCTTAACATTTACGTCATTATTTAAATTTAAATTTCCAAAAAACATTTTGGTTTTGCTTAAATTAACTGATAATTTCTTATTGTCAAACCACCTTTTTAATTTGCTAATTTCAGATGTAACTAGAAAATGCATTTCCTGCTGAAAATGCGCGTGAATGCTGAAACAGCTTACGCTAAACTGGATAGCTGAGTATGAAGATTTGAAAAAAGTTTAAAAAGGTTTCTTTAGTATGAAATGAGTTGAAGTTTGAATACGATTTCTTGCTGAAATTATCAATAAGTTGAAAGACATGGATAAAAAACTTAAAACTGTGAAATAGTGATTGAATAGACTTGGAGCTAAACTACCTTGATGGCTTGAATTTATATGAATCAGCTAAAGGAGTATTAAGATGTGGAAAAGTAAGAAACAGTCTTAAGTATGAACAGTAGTGAATTGTTGAACTCTTATAGGAATGATGTTGAATATTTAAACATTTCTAGATACAATTATAATTGAAAGACATGACATTTTTTTTAATGTGTGAAATAGGCCTTCAAAGAGCAGAGTGTTTACCCCATTTCAACTTTGTCTCTATAAACCAGGGGTGTCCAAACTACGGCCCGCGGCCCGCTTTTTATTGGCCCACGGCCGATTTAAAAAATATAATATAATATGGCCCTTTGAAAAAAAAATTTACATTTTTTTTGCATTTCTTAGTTAACCCACTAGTGCAGGGGTGTCAAAACTTGATTGGCCCGTGGCACATTTTAAAAATATAACGTAATATGGCGCTTTTAATTTTTAAATCATTTAAATGCACTCATTATATTACAGAGAAATATGTCCCATAAAAGAAAATGAGCAACAAGCCCATCCCAGAGGACCCTGAATAATATTTTATTTTAAATTAATATTATTATGGGAAATCTATGTGTCCTTCTCCAATAGCTTCTAATTCATCTGACACAGTGTCTCCATTTTTTTTCATACACAATTCTTCAGATTTAGCCTCTTAATTTTCCTCTCAAAGTGCACCAGATTCATGCATTTCACTTTAAAAACTTTAAAAAATCTCCCAGGGGGGCGTACCCCCTTAGGGCCCTTCGTAGATTTTTCTATATGTGGCCCTCAGTGAAAAAAGTTTGGACACCCCTGCTATAAACTGTCTAATAAAGCAGAAAAAAGAGGAAAAAAAAGGAAAATAATGGGCAGAGTGAGTCACCAAGGTGAGTGTATGTCTTATTGAGGGTCTGTGATCAGGCAGAAATCCCGCCTTTTAGAGGCCTCAGAGAGGTAATTTCATCCAAAACTTCACCTCAAACCGCTGCCTCTAACTGACGGACCGTGAATCTAACTGACTAAATTAATGTACTGTCAGAACCAGAAGAATCTGATGAAGACACAGTGTGAAGATTGTGTCTGTAATGTGAAGAATATGAGAACCAGAGCATTTTAAAGGTGTGGCACAGTCTGCCTCTCTCCAGAAATGTCATGTCTCAGTTATCAAGGGAGTCTATGCGGCAGTTGGTTGAACACCATTTAGCTTGGAAACCCAGACCTCCCATTGTGTAGGTCCGATTGCTTCAGTAGTCACATCTATGCGACCGGCAGAATATGTCCTACATTTTGATGTCAAAATTATCCATGTAGGGTTTCATTTGTGGGAGTGAGAGGCAGTTATGTGGAAGGTTTTGGTGATTTTTTACACCAGTTCTACACTGTAACAGTTGGTTCCCCACTCTGCCTCTGAACATTCCGTCCCATCCGGATCCCATTATAAATTTAGAAAGAGGTTGAAAAAAGCTTAAAACTAAAACTGTGTTTGTTCAAAGACTGTTAAAGATTTTAAAAAGTTGAATAAGAATTGAATAGCTGTAATTCATGTGAATTGTTTAAAGTTTGAATGGAGGTTGTAGCTGAAAAAATGCGGGAGGAGATAGGTTTCAAAGCGGATGAAGTTTTAGCGGTTTGGAAGGCTGCTCCCATCCGCTTCAGTGTTAAAAAAATGTGTTAAAAAGCTGATTATTTTAATTATTTTAAAAGGTAGAAAAAAGCTGAAAGGTGACCCACCATGTCCTTACAGAGATGGTGTGTCAGGGTCATATGATAAACTGTCTCCAGCTCTTCCTCCTCTATCAGACTGACAACAGCCTCTTCATACCTGAGAGTGTCCAGTCTCCAGAGGGGACCGTCCCGTCCAGCAGACAGTAGCTCCACTCCTGAGGCTCCTGGATGGTTGTAGCGCAGGTCCAGCTCTATCAGATGGGAGGGGTTGGAGCTCAGAGCTGAGGCCAGAGAATCACAGCCTTCCTCTGTGATCAGACAACCTGACAGACTACACACACACACACACACACACACACACACACATACACACACACACACACACACACACACACACACACACACACACACACACACACACACACACACACACACACTAAGTTATAAAATAAAGCTAGGCCTATCTCTTCCTCCCTTTATCTGTCTGCCTACCTTTCTCTCTCCTCTCCACACTCAGTCTCTACTATCCATGCTTAAAGGAAGCAGGATTATAACCTAATTTAGCACTTTATTTTGTTTTTAAATATTTTACGATTTTATAGCATTTGTGGACACAGTCCATTTTGTAATTCACAATAGATTTAAAAAATACAAAGACAAATGTAATTGAAAACAACGTCATATTTGTCTGGTTATCTTTGCCTTTTGTATTGTTGTTGATACAAAAATGATCCGATTTCTGACTCAAAAACTGTGACAGGATCCGAAACGTGAGTTTTGTCATCCATTGCTACTAGACACAGTAATAATCTTTAATTTATATCAAAGTCATATAGGGGAGAACGGGGGAATCTGAGGCATCGGGTAATTTCATGGAAGAAAAAATATATGTTCATTAGTTTGTAGCTTTGCCATAACTACAGATGTATAATGTATATGTCAGCTAGGTTACATGATGTAACATTGAATGTGCCATGTTTTACAGATATGAGTGACCTGACAGACCACACTATCTGTTCCATCAGAGGAGGACTGTTCACTGGGTGGGACAGGTGGTCTTCTTCAGGGCCCACCAGCAACAACTGGACAGTTACATACAAGTTATGGCTTTGCTTCTGTTTGATATGTACACTTTATATTTCCATTTCACTGGCTATGAATAAACTGCTTTATTTTTAAGGATGGTTTTGGTCTTTTTAAAATGCAAGATATTTCGAAAGCCGTGTCCGGTATGGATGAGTGAAGCTAGTGTTGTTTTTGGCGGCCTGTTTTAAGTTTAGTTTTAGTCCAGTCTTTGTGTCAAATTGTCATTTTAGTTTTTATTGGTCTTAGTCACGTTTAAACTGTTTTTAGTCTAGTCAAGTTTCAGTTGACTAAAAGTCTTGAGCATTTTAGTCTTCTCTTAGTCAGAATTATCTGGGACTATTTTCGTCTAGTCTTAGTCAACAAAAGCTGATGACATTTAAGTCTAGTCTTAGTCAATGACATTTGTATTTTAGTCTTTTTAGTAATGCAATTATACCCAGTTAATATAGTACAATTACCTAGTATAGTACAGCCAAAATCAAAATGTTCTTTAAGTCCCCCATTTCACAAGTCAAACAAGGTTATCTTATCTTATTATATTATTGTTACCTTATAGACTCAAGAATACATGCAATACCAGACACGGAAGACGCTCTGATTGAATTTACATCATATTTATTTGAGCTACCAAACATGCAAGAATGCCAGATTCCTCAACCTGAACAGCAGTCTGGTGGAGCTCGGACAGCTTCTCTTTGTGTTTCAAAATCTCCTGTCTAATGACACACATTTACATAAAATAAATAGGCCTAAATAAAATAGCTTCAAATGACAATGCCAGAAGAAATGTACATTACATTCAAGTTTAATTAAGAGAAACAAGGTGCTTGAATGCTAGAGCTACAATAACAGGGGTATAATGACCGTTGCTAAGGACCTACGTCATAGTTTTGATGGATAGACGTCCACAAACAGGGCTACTACTCGTTCAGAAAACAAGGAATACTTTTTCAACATGACTTTGCATGTATCAGGAGAGCAGGGAACACAGGAGTCATGGTTAATGTCCGACAGGAATCCAGTCAAGATGACGTGAGTACGTTTGGCCGCATATTGACAGTTAGCCTAACTTCAGGCTGCAGCCCGCAATGTAAATGTTCAGCAGTCATTTTCTCCGTGAATTGTGTTATTGATTTTGGGGGATAATGCTTTGTTAGCTTCCATATTGCCGCGAGTGGGGATTAAGGAAGTAATGTCACCTGCTAACTTCCTGCTATTTCAAAATAAAAGCCAACTCACGTTTGTCTAGTTAAATGCTCATGTTAAGCCAGTGAAATGCTTTTAATCTGAAGCCGTAGCCTGTTTGCAGCCCCGAGACTCAGGAAACAGAAATATTCCAAAATAATAATAATGGCGAGACAAAATGGCCTTATAACATTTCGTGTCCTCTCGTTTTTGTCAATGAACATGAAGAGATATTTTATCAGAGTTTTCGTTTTTGTAAACTACATTAGTCCCATTTTTATTCGTCAACAATAAAGCATTATATATTTGATTATAGTCTTCGTCACATGACCACCATTTACGCTGAGTCTCGTCTCGTTTCTGTCACGTGATAAAGGTTTGTTGACGACGATATTTTGTCATACATTTCGTTGACAAAAACAACACTAAGTGAAGCCAGGTCTCCGTTATCAGCAAAATGCAACAGTCTGTAGATTTAGTTTGTCCATTTTATTTGCGAATTTTATTTCCGTCATAGCAACAATTGTGTTACCCAAAATAAAAATAATATATTTTCGAAATACGTTTTTAGTTTGCTTTTGGGTCAAATATGTTCATATAGTATGTACAGATTAAAATAAATAACTATCAGGTGATATAGGTGAGAGTGTGCTGAAAGAAGATACCAGAAGTATGATAGGTGGCGCTACAACGAGCGCAAATGCGTTTGGGGCTATAACTGCCACACCGAACATCCCACAGTCAAAAACTTTATATCCACAGATTCACTGGGGTCAGCTGCATCTTTTAGCATAGGCCACGCCCATTTGCTTATAGATTTTACACAGCACATCTACGGACACACATGGAAAATATTTATCCAAGGGAATTTTGATACGACCATAGATGACGAAACGGTAGCACTTTGAAAATTTGAAAATTAGCTAACTTGTACTACTTTGTATGTAAATATTCATATATCCAAAACTATAAATCTTATCAAGTCCAAATTTTAGACATACATGTTGGTGCTATTCTAAGATGCGCTCTCAAAAAGTTTTGGAAAATGACTCCATAAGGGTACGCCGAAAACGAGAAAAGTTGATATCTCGTAACTAGCCGCTTAAAACTCAAGGCAGACCATCATGGGGCATACTTGAGTCTATAAAAAATATGGCCAAGAAATATTAATGTGGGTGGGACTTATTAAGACATTTTTTTTTTGGGGGCTGGAAATTCAAAAAAGTGTCGACAGTGGAGAGGCTGACATTCTCTTTTTGCTCATAACTCCCCAACCAAACATACCACATTCAAAAAATGTATATCCACATATTCACTGAAGTCTGCTGCATGTTTTAGCATAGGCCACGCCCTTTTAAGTCGTTATGAATATTTGCAAAATCGCAAAAACTTCAAAACAGACTTTTCACATCTCCTAACACAATTTTTGCACAATTGACACCAAACTTTGCACACAATATTTACAGATGCACACGGAAAAATAATTATTCAAAAGAATTTTGCTCCGACCATCGATGACGAAGCGGTAGTCAGGCAGTCTTTCAGTTGGAGCAATTTGATTGGTGGAGGGCTAGCGAATCAGTGAAGCCCGGAAGTGAGGCGGGTAGCACAGCTAACAACAGCTAGCCATTGTTTTAATGTGTTTGTTTGTTTCCTTGTACTTAAATGCTCATAAATCCAAAACTGTACATCGTATTACTGTAAATCCAAACTTTAGAAATATGGTTGTGCTATCCTAAGTAGCATTCTCAAAACGTTTCAGAAAATTCTCCAGAAGGGGGCGCCAAAAACACAGAAAGTATATATCATCTTATCCACTTAAGCCTATTTCTCTTTTTTTTCTATTTGCTTTTTTGTCTGTAACTCCCAAACCGAACAATCCACGTTCAAACATTTAACCCGGATTCTGTGAAGTGAGCGGCTGGCGCCGCGGCCGTCGAAGCTCGGGTCCCGAGTTATGTTGGAGGCTTGGCCCCCGTTCATAACTGCTTGCAGTTCTAGTATTTCTTTTGTCTTTTATATTTTTTTGAGAACAAATTTATCTCTTCTAGAAATTGAGGAGGATATGTCCCCTGTATTCCCCCTGAAATCTAAACCTACTGTATGTAAAAACGTATGTCAATCAGAAGATTAAAGATCCTTTGATAAATAATCGCAGCAGACACAATCCTACAGGTTAACTTGTTATAAACTAAACAGTTGAACTGGTTGATAATCTGACCTGAGAGTTTCCAGTTTACAGTGTGGACTCTGCAGTGCAGCAGACAGATGCTTCACTCCTGAATCCTGCAGGTCGTTGTTACTCAGGTCCAGCTCTCTCAGACTAGAGGAGGAGCTGAGAACTGAGGCCAGAGCTTCACAGCTTCTCTCTGAGAGGTTACAGTAACTCAGCCTGGAGAGAAAACAGTAAGGGAAAGAGTAATATGTTTTCAACTTGTTATTGTCGTTAAAAGATTATTTACAGGTGAAACCATCCTACTCACAGAGCTTTGTTGGAGGCTTTGACCACTGGCAGCAGCCTCAGAAGAACCTCCTCTGAAGCAGAGTATTTCTTCAGGTCAAACACGTCCAGATCTTTTCCTGATGAAAGTAAGATGAAGGCCAGAGCTGACCACTGAGCAGGAGACAGTTCATCTTTGGAGAGAAGTCCTGATCTCAGGGACTGTTGGATCTCCTCCACTAGAGAACTGTCATTCAGTTCATTCAGACAGTGGAACAGATTGATGCTTTTCTCTGAAGAGAGATCCTCATTGATCTTCTTCTTGATGTACTGGACTGTTTCCTGATTGGTCTGTGAGCTACTTCCTGTCTGTTTCAGCAGACCTCTGAGGAGATTCTGATTGGTTTGCAGTGAAAGACCCAGGAGGAAGCGGAGGAACAAGTCCAGGTGTCCATTTGGACTCTGTAAGGCCTTGTCCACAGCACTCTGGTAGAACTGTGTCTCTGCAGATTCTTGGGAGGTTGTTTGTTCTTCTGTCACCATATCGAAGTGTGTATTTGCAGATCCTTTGTCAGTTGCAGTGCAATCCTTAGACGACACAGCACGGTGGTCATGGTGCGTCTGTTTAGGTTTTTTTCTGAGGAGTTTAGACCACCAGGATTTTTTACTTTCTTGAGTCGCTGCAGATTCATGAGCGGTTGTTTGTTCTTCTGCCATGGGATGGACGTGTGTCTCTGTAGATTGGTGGGATGTTGCAGTTGATTCTTTAGACGGCCTAGTCTTGTCCACAGCACTCTGGTAGAACTGTGTCTCTGCAGATTCCTGGGAGGTTGTTTGTTCTTCTGCCATCAGATTGACTCCAGAGTTGATGAATGTCAGATGGACATGAAGAGCAGCCAGAAACTCCTGAACGCTCAGATGGACGAAGCAGAACACCTTGTCCTGGTACAGTCCTCTCTCCTCTTTAAAGATCTGTGTGAACACTCCTGAGACCACTGAGGCTGCTGTGATATCGATGCCACACTCTGTCAGGTCTGATTCATAGAAGATCAGGTTTCCTTTCTGCAGCTGCTCAAAAGCCAGTTTTCCCAGAGACTCGATCATCTTCCTGCTCTCTGGACTCCAGTGTGGATCTGTCTCAGCTCCTCCATCATACTTGATGTTCATCAGTTTGGCCTGAACCACCAGGAAGTGGATGTACATCTCAGTCAGGGTCTTGGGCAGCTCTCCTCCCTCTCCGGTCTTCAACACTTTCTCCAGGACTGTAGCAGTGATCCAGCAGAAGACTGGGATGTGGCACATGATGTGGAGGCTTCGGGATTTCTTGATGTGGGAGATGATTCTGTTGGCCTGCTCCTTATCTCTGAATCTCTTCCTAAAGTATTCCTCCTTCTGTGGGTCAGTGAACCCTCTGACCTCTGTCACCATGCCAACACAGTCAGGAGGGATCTGATTGGCTGCTGCAGGTCGTGTGGTTATCCAGAGGCGAGCAGAGGGAAGCAGTTTCCCCCTGATGAGGTTTGTCAGCAGCACATCCACTGAGGTGGACTCTGTCACATCAGTCAGGATCTCATTGTTGTGGAAGTCCAGAGGAAGTCGACACTCATCCAGACCGTCAAAGATGAACACAACCTGGAACTCTTCAAAGCTGCAGATTCCTGCTGCTTTGGTTTCAGTGAAGAAGTGATGAACAAGTTCCACCAAGCTGAACTTTTTCTCTTTCAGCACATTCAGCTCTCTGAAAGTGAATGGAAATGTGAACTGTATGTCCTGGTTGGTTTTGTCTTCAGCCCAGTCCAGAGTGAACTTCTGTGTTAACACTGTTTTCCCAATGCCAGCCACTCCCTTTGTCATCACTGTTCTGCTTGGTTCATCTCTTCCAGGTGAGACTTTAAAGATGTCTTCTTGTCTGATGGTTGTTTCTGGCCTGTGTGGGTTGCTGGATGCTGTTTCAATCTGTCTGACCTCATGTTCATCATTGACCTCTCCAGTCCCTCCCTCTGTGATGTAGAGCTCTGTGTAGATCTGATTCAGAAGGGTTGGGTTTCCTGCTTTAGCGATCCCCTCAAACACACACTGGAACTTCATCTGCAGGTTAGACTTTAGATCATGCTGGCAATCTCCAGAAAGACTTCCTGAAAGAACACACATAAGAATGAATCTATTTTGCTGCTATTGATTGTTTGCTGTTGACCACATAGCACTTTATCTTGGCACTTTATGATGTTACGTTTCTAGGATTTTATGTTTGATTTATTTTATTTTATTTTATTTTATTTTATGATTTTATTTGATTTTATTGATTTTATGACGGTAAAACCTGAGTCTATCTGTCAGAGCTAGGAGGATAACAGTAGTTGAAAGTTGCCCTGGACTGCCTTCTCAGAGCGGGAACTCTCTTTACTAAGAGCCCGAACTCTCTGGTCATATCTCGGGCAAGTTTTGCCGTACAGCAAGACTCTATCCCCAGTGTGGCCCGTCTTAATCTGTGGAGGGAAAGGAACTGACTGTGTTGTGTTGGTTTCTCCCTGATTCTTGCACTTTGCACTATAGTGCCCAGGCCTGCGTACATGTTGTGATGTTTGCGTCCGTCACTGTTTTGTACTGTTATGTGTTGTCGCCTCTCCTCGCTGTAAACCAATTTGCCCTCTTGGGACACTAATAAAAATCTTGAATCTTGAATCTTGAATCTTGAATCAACAGTCAAAGACAGCACATATAATATCACTGAGGGCTTCATGATGAAAATATGAATGCACATCCACTCACCGGCCTATTAGGTACATCGGTTAAATTTCTTGTTAACACATATAACTTATCAGCCAATCACATGGCAACAACTCAATACATTTAGGCATAGACCTGGACAGGACAACTTGTTGAAGTTCAAACCGAGCAAAATAATTGGGAAGAAGGGGGATTTAAGTGACTTTGAACGTGTCGTACCCATTTCATTTCTGTCTCAAACTGTCTAATGAAGCAGGAAAAAAAGGCAAATAAATAAACCTTAATTTGTTTTACATGTAATTCCCCCCATTTCAGAATCGTATATATTTAAATTAGTGGATTATAATTGATACAAATTAAAAATAAATAATCTTAATTTTTTATAATTGTTTTAACATGTAATTCCCCTCCTGTCCTTTAGGTGGTGATGGCGGTTGGCCTGTCACACCCGTTCCCCACAGTGGACGACCACGCTCACTACACCATGACATGTGACTTTGAATGTGGTTGTTGGTGCCAGACGGGCTGGTCTGAGTATTTCAGGAACTGCTGATCAACTGGGATTCTCATTCACAACCATCTCTAGGGATTACAGAGAATGGTCCAAAAAAGAAAACATATCCAGTGAGCGGCAGTTGTGTGGAGGAACATGCCTTGTTGAAGTCAGAGGTCAGTGGAGGATGGGCATACTGGTTCGAGATGATAGAAAGGCAAAAGTAACTCAAACAACCACTCGTTACAACCAGGTAATGCAGAATACCATCTCTGATTGCAAAACACGTCCAACCTTGAAGCAGATGGGCTACAGCAGCAGAAGACCCCACCGGTTGCCACTCCAACATCACATCTAACCCTATGCCACAAAGAATTAAGGCAGTTCAGAAGGCCAAAGGAGGTCCAACCCGATACTAGGAAGGTGTACAAGTAAGGGTTAATGCCCGACGAGGTGTCCAGGTATCAGGGGTTAATGGACACCGTGGAGGCGAGAACTGTCCGACGCGCAGCGGAGGACAGTTGCCTTCACGAAGTCCATTAACCCCTGATACCTGGACACCTCGAAGGGCATTAACCCGCTTATACCATAGTCACCTACTAATAAAAATAATAATTAGACCACTCAGTTATATTTTCATGCTTTTTTGCGATCAAGTTCGATTTTTTTTTAACGAAACTAGATTTGTTTCGAACGAATAACAACTTGTTTCCACAGCAACGCCCGAGACCTCGTATAATAACTGGAATACCCATTGCAAACCCATAAGGTTCTTATGTAATGAAAACGTAGTTCAGTACTCCAGTCAATAGGAACTACCAAGGATACGACCTGGCGACGACATAATTTGGCTGTAATGGTGCGTTCAAATTGTACTGAGAGTCGGACCAAGGATACGAGCAACGGGAGACTGCGGCAGCTGTTAGCAACAGAGCTACTGTTATGCTAGCAAGAAGATACAAAGTCAAAAAACATTGCACACACTGTACAAACAGTAAATGTAATCAGCCAATATGTTTAACAACATCTCCACCGAGCTAACAATGCATTTCCCCCAAAATAAATAACGCATTTCACGGAGAATATGACTGGCGAACATGTGTATTACGGGCTACAGCCTGAAGTTACGTGAGGCAGTGACTGACAGCAGTAGCCTGTGTCCAGATAGACAGTGAAGCCGGGCTTTGGTGGCTACATGTAAACTCAGTTACAAACCTTTTCTCAAATTAAACAGGGGTCTTACTCACCTTTTTAACGAGATCACCATTGACGTTTAGCCAGAGGACATTAAGTTTAGCCACTTTATTTTACTACTATCGTTACTACAGCTCTTGTGTTGCGAGCGCCATCCTGTGGTGTCCAGAGGCTATTGCACGGCAGGATATTTTAGGCTTTATAAATCCCTTATCAACACTGTTTAATCAGCGGCAAGCCGGCGACGCATTTAAGTGGACAGAATGTAAACAGTTCCATCTAGGTGTCCATACATCAGGGGTTAATCCACACCCATGGAATGTTCTCCAGCCAATCAGAATAGAGTACTCACACAGACTATGGTATAATACCTAATAAAGTGGCCGTTGAGTGTATAATAATTTTTGCTCTATTTTTATGTTTTTAAATTGAGAACTACATATTAAAATGATCAATCACCTCTGAATAAATACAAGTATAATAGCCGTTACTCTAAAGGCTATTGCATCCCCTCCCCCCAACCAACCACTATCTTAACTAAATATGAAATGTATAAATAAACATATATAAACATTTCTCCCTCCATCTCTTGAGACTTCAGTACACGTCCCATTTCCCCATCATGTTAAACCTTTAGAGAAATCCTCTTACTGCTCCACAGAAGGTCAGCCAGCTCCTCCTGCTTCATTCTCCTCAGGAAGTCCAGCGTGATCTTCAGAAATGCCTCTCTGCTGCTGCTCTGCTCCTCATCCTCACTCTGACCCTCTAAGCATTCTGGGTAATCTGGACTCAGACGCTTCTGCATCTTCTTCAGCTCCTTCTTCACAAACGTGATGATGTTTTCCTCCAGCAGCTGGAACAGAAGATTATATGAACGACACAATAAAACTAAAATCATGAAGCAACTGTCAGATCCATGTTGGACAGACTGACAGTCCACTGGTCTAAACAGTTAACCTTTATTTATACAGGTAAATCCCATTGAGACAGGAGACTCTTTTTCAAGGGAGACCTGTTCTCATTTCTACATTACCATTCAGACACACATTCTTACACCAATGTGCAATTTAGGGTTCGGTGTCTTGCTCAGAAACACTTCGACATGGGGCGCCCTTAGCTCAGTTGGTAGGGCGTCCCCCCATGGGCCTCGGCCAGCAGCGGACCCGGGTTCGATTCCAGCCCGCGGTCGTTCTCTGCATGTCACTCCCCTCTCAGCCCCATTTCAACTCTGTCTCTACACTATCAATAAAGCATAAAAAATGCCCCAAAAATATCTTAAAAAAAAAAAAACACTTTGACATGTGGCGGGGGGACGGGGATTGAACCACCGACCCTGTAGTTGAGGGTTGACCGCCCTACACACTTCACCTCAGCCGCCCTGAAGTTAGTGAAACATGGAGGTTGTTGTGAACAGAACAGATAGACAGTAGTAGTTGTACAGACCCTGAATGTGGAGTCCAAGTGTGTTTGACGCTGCTGGTCAGACCGTCCACTGTGAACCTCTGAGATCTCCTGGTCGACTCTGTGGAGAAACCATAAAGAATGAGCTTATGTCTGGGGTTAAAGTTTCCCCCAGGGGCAGCTGGTGTCAGTAGAACAGAGGGAAGGGGCAAACCGAGGGGCAGGGGCAAACCGAGGGCAGAGGCAAACTGAGGGCAGAGACACAGCAGGAGACGTTAGAGCAGCTGAGCTGAGCTGGGATCAGCTTCTGCTTGACACCAGGAACACGCTGTGACAGTATGAACCTCAGACGCTGCAGAGTGGAGATCCTCCATCAGTTATTCTCCCTTCACAGTGGAAACGCAAATAACTGCATTCTGTACCAAACAGAACTGAACCTCAGTGGAAACGAGGCTTTAGTGTTCACAGAGCTTATATATTAGCTTTAAAACTGGATACGTCACAGGGTTTTATTTCGTTTAAGTTTTAAATCCTTACCTTAGATCAACAGACGGGCGTCCATCTTTGAAGACTATAGGTCGATCCATAGAGTGATCACTCTTCATGGACAAACAGCTGGGCTCTGGTGTCTCCAGCTTCCTCCTGATAGAAACACAGGAAACAGTCAATAATCTGCACTGCACCAGAACACAGTAGTTACACTGAGCAGCTTTCACATGTCAGAATATAAACGAACCAAGATGAAAATAAACAGTTAAAACATGAATCAGATATTAAAATGTTAGGAACAGTTTACCTCTCCACAGCAGACAGTTCTTGTCCTTTAAAATCAATCCAAAAACCTTTAGAGTCGTCACTCTTGAAGGACAAACAGCTGGCTCCAGCTCCAGGAGAGTCTGGTCTCTCCCTGTTAAAAAAACAGCATTGACTTTCTCACACATCGTCAACCTTGTGTACACAGGACATATTGAAATGTGTCTCTTTGCATATTCTGACCCCCTCTGAAGTTCAGAGCCTTGCTCAAGGACACAATGGTAGAGATGGTGGGCACCGTAGATGTAATAGCAGCCACCACTAGTTTTACTACTAACACCTTCCCGTCCGGTGCCGGGGATCCAACCAGAGACCTCATGGTTACTGGGAGGAGGAACCAGAGACCTCATGGTTACTGGGAGGAGGAACCAGAGACCTCATGGTTACTGGGAGGAACCAGAGACCTCATGGTTACTGGGAGGAACCAGAGACCTCATGGTGACTGGGAGGAGGAACCAGAGACCTCATGGTTACTGGGAGGAACCAGAGACCTCATGGTTACTGGGAGGAGGAACCAGAGACCTCATGGTTACTGGGAGGAGGAACCAGAGACCTCATGGTTACTGGGAGGAACCAGAGACCTCATGGTTACTGGGAGGAACCAGAGACCTCATGGTTACTGGGAGGAACCAGAGACCTCATGGTTACTGGGAGGAACCAGAGACCTCATGGTTACTGGGAGGAGGAACCAGAGACTTCATGGTTACTGGGAGGAGGGTTAACCCCCTACTCTAGGACATCCCACCTTGTCCTGGGTCTGATCCAAACCAGATGCCCCAACCTCCTCAACTGGCTCCTTTCTACCAGAGGAGCAGCGGCTCTGCTCTTAGTCTCTCAGGATGACTGAGCTTCTCACCCTGTCTCTCAGGGAGACGCCCGGTGTGTGTGTGTGTGTGTGTGTGTGTGTGTGTGTGTGTGTGTGTGTGTGTGTGTGTGTGTGTGTGTGTGTGTGTGTGTGTGTGTGTGTGTGTGTGTGTGTGCGCCCCTCCAGAGAAAACCAATTTAGGCCGCTTATACCAGTGATCTAGTTCTTTGGGTCATGACCCTTCATGGCCAGGTGAGAGTAGGAACCAAGATGCAGAGCTATGTCCTCCGGCTCAGCTCTCTGTACCGCCTTGGATAGATGGATAGATTTTCAAAGTGTATTGTATCCCCCCCCTCCCCACCCTCTCCCCTATAATTAGTTTAAACTGATCAACTTAAATATAAATATACACAGATATAACATGTTCATATTGCAACATGTTTCAGAAGAGTTGGGGCTTTAACAGATTGGGAAAACTGTAGAATGTGACAGAACAAAAGTGAGTTCAGTGTTAAACCCTGAAATGAACATGATCTCGATCACAAAGGCTGTGAATACTTATGTACAAGTGATTTCACACTTTCCATAAACTACTTGCACTTTAACCCATTTTATCTAACTCAGATAACATTTTACCTCTAACACACACACACACACACACACACACACACACACACACACACACACACACACACACACACACAGAGGGATCCCTTACTCTGTCAACTCTCCCTGAGGTTTCTCAATGTTTTTTAATCCTGATAAAGGGTTTTTACTGGGAGTTTTTTCTTAGCCGAGCTAAGGGTGTAAGGGCAGATAGATAGATAGATAGATAGATAGATAGATAGATAGATAGATAGATAGATAGATAGATAGATAGATAGATAGATAGATAGATAGATAGATAGATAGATAGATATAATGATAGATAGATAGATAGATAGATAGATAGATAGATAGATAGATAGATAGATAGATAGATAGATAGATAGATAGATACCTGTGTTATGAACTGTGCACACTGTTTAAGTGAATGAATATAGAGATTTAACACTTACTTCTCCTTTAAGCTGAAGTCAAAAGTGTAATTATATAATTGACTGTGAAGAAATTTGATGCTGAAAATAATTATTTTTTTTAAGTACATAAATCAGTGATGTTTAATGGTAGTAACAGTTTACCTCTCTGCAGCGGACGGTGGTTGTCCTTTAAAATCAATGTAACGACCTTTTGACGGACGTCCATCGTTGAATGCTATAGGTCGACCCATAGAGTGATCACTCTTCATGGACAAACAGCTGGGTTCTGGTGTCTCCAGCTGCCTCCTGATAGAAACACAGGAAAAAGTCAATAATCTGCACTGCACCAGAACACAGGAGTTACACTGAGCAGCTTTCACATGTCAGAATATAAATGAACCAAACTGAAAATAAACATAAACAAATCAAATTGTGATTAATCTGATTAAAAATTGTAATTGTTTGCCAGCCCTAGTTAACATGAATAAGATATTTAAATGTTGGTAACAGTTTACCTCTCCACAGCAGACGGTTGTTGTCCTTTAAAGTTAATGAAACCACCTTTTGAGACGTCACTCTTGAAGGACAAACAGCTGGGTCCAGGTCCAGGAGAGTCTGGTCTGTTAACACACACACACACACACACACACACACACACACACACACACACACACACACACACACACACACACACACACACACACAGAGCTTTGAGAGTGAATAATGGTGGTGCAGTGATTTGAGTCATGGACAGTTGATCCTCATGTCACCTCTGAGCTTTGGTCTGGCCGCCATGTTCCCCTCCCTCCTCTCTGTCCTCACTCTGATCCATAGCAGAGCCCACACCTTCACACACACTTTCACCTGGAGAGGAGACACATCCTTTCCAACACACACACACACACACACACACACACACACACACACACACACACACACACACACACACACACACACACACACACCGGTGTGAGCCATTTCAGACAATAAAGATACATTATTTGTATAATTCCAAACGTCCAGCAGATGGCGCCAGATTAGAGCCAGAAACAGACCATGAAGTACAGCAGCCTGTACACAACCAGTATTCTCTACTGCTGCTGTTACACGGGGAAATGCAACGTTTACTACAAGTATTAAGAACAGAATGTCCTTCATGAGACAGCAGAAGACTTCATGTGAAGTGTTTCATTCAGTGCTGATACTTTAACTTCAGATTTGACTTGTTGATCAAATACTTTGTGAGTAAAATGTGAATGTGTAAAGTAACGAGCCGTCAGATTCATGTAGTAGAACAACAAGTCCAAAGTTTCCTGCTGAAGTGCTCAGCTCCTTTACTGCAGTCACCGTACTAACAGCACACTGTCAGAGTAGATTACTGCATCAACACACTCATATGTAACTAGTAATAATAATAATAATAATAATAATATAACATTAACACAACATGAAGGATCTTTGTTAATGGCTGTCACCTCCTTCGTCTCTAGTTTCCTGTGAAACTCTGAGTTATGAGTTTGGACACATTCTACATCTTTTCTGTTTCTACTGGAACTAGATTTACACTAGAAATAATAAAATATAATAAAATAAGATCATTATTATTACTAACAGTGAGAGCAGAGTGGATCTCTTACCTTCAGCTGCAGCTTTAGAGGAGAAAATAAACTGCGACACGACGTTCAGTCAGAAGTGAAAGTATTTGAAGCAGTAAACAGCCGGAGCATTAAGAACCAGTCCAACCAGTCCAACCAGTCCCAGTGGAAACGAGGCACAGAGAAATGTTTTAATAATAAAGGCATATGCGACCGATCAGCAGCTCAAAACAACACAACCATTTTTGTTTAATCACTTTTGAGCCCACTCATACTTTCACAAGTGTGAAATAGGCTGTTTTATTTTGCCCAATTCACAAGACATAGAAACACTTAGGACATTATTTTACGTGTTATTTCTCTGACACAAAGAGAAGCTGAAGTTTCTTTGAACAACCTGTAAAATGACAGTAAAGATTAATTAATTCCTAATTGTTTTAAGGAAGTGAGACTTGTGAATTATGTATTTTATGTAAATGAACCAAATGCCATTATACGATATATTTCTTCTTCTTCTTCTATCCCATAACCCCGGAGGGTCGTTGGGGCACCACAGACGATCTGTTGACCAGCTCTCTCCATCCCTCTCTGTCCTCGGCTGCTCTCATTGCCTCACTGATTTTCAAGTGAGTCCATTCTCTGATGTTATCTTCCCATCTTGTCTTTTGTCTCCCTCGTCTCCTTCCACCTTGTATGGTTCCTTGCGAGATGGTCTTTGCAAGGCCTGAGGATCTGGTGATGTGTCCGTACCACCTCAGTTTCCGTTTTTTAACAGTGGTAAGCAGGTATACACGATATATTTACGATCACTAAATTAAATTTATAATTAAGATTTTTATTGTTATTATTGTTAAAGAAAAATATATTAAGTGAATGACACGAGTAAACAACACAATGTTGATGAACACTCCATTGTTGTTTTTTTTTTTATTAAATCCAACAATAAGAGATTAACATTTAAAAAGTGTTTTTATATATTATTTGGATCTTAATTGTAAAATGGCTGTTTTGGTAAATCCACAAATAAGCAACATAAACAAACCTTCATCTTTCTCCTCACAATGAAGCTTACAAATCAATGTTTGATGCTTTCAGTTGTGTTCAAATCTGAAGCCTTTTCTGTTACCCTTTCAACCTGTAATCTTTTATTTAATTTAAATGTTTTATTTCTGTTCATATTTTTCATTCGCTTTTCTAATGTCTATTCTATAGTTGATGTATTTTAATCTTGATGTATGTTATGCCCCTGTAAAGCACTTTGAATGGCCTTGTGTCTGAATTGTGCCATAGAAATAAACTTGCCTTGCCTTCTGTTGGAAGGATCTAGCTACTGAATAACGGTAACTCGACTCGGCGGAAGCATAAACATTGCAGCGCGGCGGCGGAAGGATACAGAGGGGAACAGGCTCTAATTCAAACTGTAAATCGCCATTCGGATGGACAGTTATCAACAGATGACTCGGTCGCGGAGTTTATTCGGTCTGTCACTGACGTCACTGGAGAGGAGCAGAGTGAATTCAACAGGTAAATAAAGTGGGTTTTAATCTATTATACTATCTATGGTTTTAATCAGTGTTTGTGGTGTAAATATTCGGCGTCACACATTAGCTAGCTTGCTTAGTTAACACATTAGCTAAAGTGTCTCCTGTGGTCATTCTACATGTGTCTTCTTAGCTAGCTAACGTTACTTCAAGTTCACCAACGGGCTAACTAGCATTAAGCCAAGCTAGCAGCACAGTGAGGTTGGGCGTCTGCGCTCATCTCAGGAAAACAATGTCTCGGCGCAAAGTGATTCTACCCTTAACATGAGTAGCGGCCGTTAGACTGGCCTGAAATGTAACGCCATTCTGGCTCTGGCCTTTATAGGTCCATGGTATTATCATTGTGTCCTGCAGAATTAGATTATATTTGCGTGTTAAATTGACAGAGCTAGTGCTAGCACGCAAAGATTTCAAATTACCACAGCGATGGACTTACATGTTTTTGTTAGCAATAAGTGACACACACACATTTCAATTTTACATCTGCATAATTTGTGGTGATCTGAGTGGGTCGCTGGGTGAAGGAGATTTAAAGCCGTACTCCATTATTTTCCGATAAACGATGTAACTTTATGACGTGCACAGACCAGACGGCCTCTGCGTGATGTCACACGTTCCTGACACATCGTCAGCTAGACGTGTTTACTGTCTCTGAGGTAAGGAAACAGATTTACATTCATTGAAAGCACCAAACGTAGAAGTTTTTTGGTATTTTAAGCGTGTGTGTCTGCTTTAAGGTTCCTTACAGGAGATGTTTATGACACACACCATTGTGTTTTATATGAAAAGGTGGGGTGGTCCTCCCTTAAAGAGAGACGTGATGCACATTGGCATATTTTTTTGCCAATGTGAGTCAGTTTGACATATAAAGCCCTGACCGGAAAGCTACCACTCTGTTTGACAGAAATGCTGCATATTTCAGATGGGCTTTGTCAAACCCGCTCAACTAGTCCAGGCATTATATGACCTGACCTTAAAAAAATTGCAACAGAAACCATTCCAACTGTTTTTGATTCATGAATATTTAATAAATAACTTACTAAAAGTCTTAAGGAATCCATGTGGTGGAAAGGTATTTTCTAAGGGTTTTCTTAACCATACCTTTATGCCAATTTTCGGCTTCCTAAAGTACTGTTTTATTGTGCCAAATTGTTAACCTTTTCAGAAAAGCATGAAACTTGGTACACTTAAACAGTTTGGGGCCCTGAACATTTTCAGATATTTAGCCATTGCAAAATGTAATCATAGTTGCCGTGGCGACCATTTTACTTTCCACCATAGCCACATTATTCATTTTTCATCATAACTCCTGAACCAAACATAATACCACATAACTAGTGATGTCTACCCCTATGTTTTCATCGTCAGGGATTGCAATTATACCACATACAACATCAGAGACAGTTAAGGTCAATAGTTAAGGGTGAATCTAATGTGTTTATGAAAATGAAAGCCCATATCCAAAAACATCGCTGTGACTTTATAATGTGGGCCTATGTTGCATAAACATTGTGTAGTTTTAATTTTGTTTTCTAACAAAGACATAGGCTTAAATGCTTGTAAAATACTATAACAATATAAAAAAAAACACAAATATTTGTGAATGCTAAACTGGCACAAATTGATACATTTTTGAAGTGATGAACATATATTTTAATATGAAAATATTTTGGTGCACAATTCAAAGTGCAGCCAGAGCAGTACTAATGCAATGTGAAAGGGCTACATCAATGCATACCATGAGTATGCATTACCCTCTGACCCCCTCTGGGGTTTGGTAACTTGAGGGGGGAGATGAGAAAAGACAAATTTCAAAGTAGGTTTGTGTAATTGACTAATAAAAAAAAGAACTCAACTTAGTATTCAGATCGACTTTTACGTTTATTTAATAGTTGTATGAAGCATTGGAGCAAGTTTTCTTAAACATAGTCTGGTTTTCCTCATCGTTTTCCTCATCATCATCTCCAACCTGAGATGATTTTGCTCCCCCAGATTATTTGTAGGTACCACATGCAACAGAGCACTCAATGGCATGCTTCTTGCATGTGCACTTTCAGTTGTTACAGTCCGTCTTGCATGTGCATCAGAGACCCATAAGAGTATCTGTGGAGCTGTTGGTAAGGCAGTTTTGATATGGACAAACACCCCATCATCACTCTTTCGATCCCCATTTGTGAGGCGGCATGGTACGTCTGACAGTTCCTTTTCTGTTGGTGACCACTGATTATGTTGATGAACTCTGCTTTATGTTGTTTGAATGGAACTTGTTTTTCTTCAAGGCAACCAGCATGTTCTCACCTATGACGGCGGCTGCTTTGGTCCTCCCACCTGCTCACCTACATTGTGCCATGTCTTTGGTCGATCTGCCCTGTTGAAACTTCCTAGCCATACTTATTTTGACATTTTCGCTGTACAGTTTACTAATGTCTTCGTATGTATACGTGTCTGATCGATGCGCTGAACAAGTTCCACCATCCATATGTGTACCAGCACATATTAAATATGACCTGTCCCTTCCGGAAGGTCAGGTGTGTGGAGCGTCAAAATGGCATCTGTTAATACTGGCCTATGTGGCTGTCGAAGCAGCAAGACGGTCTCAAACAGAGCTAGAGGCGGACTGCACAGTTCATACTTAACATGGATCCCAGTTCGTGTGAAGCTTTGGCAGCAATTATGTGTCACTTGAAAAGTAGGTGAGGATTCACCTGCACTGCTTCACAATCGATCTTCACTGAGGATCTTTGTACTGGTGGTGATCACTCGATCCCTCTTCTTGAATGTGTTCTCAGCAGTAGTTTGTCCATCTGCAGTATATTTTCGGCCTTTACTCAGAAAAACGGCGTTGGTAGTGGGTTGATGAAAGAAGACACAGTTTGAGGCAGATGAGGAGGTCTCAGGAACAATTATTTTATTCAAGCAACAAAACTCATCCTGCAGTCAAAACGAAGCCAATAAAAAGTTAAAGTATTTTAGCCAAATCAAATAGAGGTACATGCACAAAACAAAAAGCTATGAAAAGTTCCTGTATACCAAAAGACCTGTTTCTTCCTGAATTGTAGTGGCTTTTAATCTGAAAATCTAAGTTAGCTGATTGGTCCTTAGGTCAGTAAGCTCCACCTCGCCTAGCTCCTGATTGGTGGACCCTAACTAGCTCTGACCTACAATGTCCAGAGGACATCTGGGGTAATCAATCCCTGGAGGTGCTATGCCATTTGGGGCCGGGAAGTCTGATTCAGTAACTTTAACAATCCCTTTAGCCAGGGGCCAATGACTTAGCCGTTAGATCTTCATTCTTCACCAAACTGTCCTAAATTGCCCCTACAAGACAGTCACTTTGTGTGCATGCTGAGTAACCTACAGAAATCTCACCTATGGCTTCCCCCACTAAGCATTACACATTCCTATCCTGCACACACATATACCCACGAGAGCTACTCCTGGCTCCCCTTATAGTTAACTCTGTATGTAATTAAACAATCTCCTGATGCATCATTAATCTTAGAATGTGTCATAACGAAATACACTACACATCCATGCTAACCAAAATGGTGTTTCCGATGGCCTTTGATCTGGCAACATTTGAGGATAGGTTGGAGACACTGCACAAGCTTGGATCCAAGCAGTAATTGTGTCTAAGATTTTTTCCATTAGATTTGGAGAGACAGAGTAGAAATGGGGCAAATAGGGGAAAGACATGCAGAGAACTGAACCAGGCCGTATTCTAACCTGGGTCCTCTGTGGGGCCTGCGCCTCTAGGGAGACACTCTAACCACTGTGCCACGAGCGCCCGCTGTAATTGTGTCTTTCTTGGAGATTGTTCAGAACTGTGCACGTTGTTGACTTCAGCACACGCTGGCATGGAGTGAAGCCATGTCAGATGTTGCAGCTATGTCATCCCCTGCACTCTTGTGAGGCCACCAATGGTTTTCATGACTGTCATTACATCTCTGCATCACAATACTTTGTATCTCCTTGCAGCTGAAGGGGAGTCGCAACAAGTGCATCACACAGAATCAGGCCATTGAGGAATCCATCAATGCTAGTCAATCTTGTCCTCCTCCCTGTCATAATGTGCACAACGACATTGGCTGCATAGAAAATCTCCATCACTTCCTCTTCCCAGCAATAACATGCCCAATGGACCCCTAAAACCTAACATCAGTGTGGAAGTCCCAAAGTCACTAACATAACCTCTGGCTCAGCTTCTTTCATAAGAAAGGCCTTCCACCAGTGGTTGATTAAATGTGATGATTGGGGTGGAATTGTGGCAGTGGGCATGTTCACATAGGAACTTACATGTGGAGTAGATGCACTTGGTGTCACTATGTCTCATATCGACCAATGGGGTAAACACAAAGGTTGTTTTCCACGAGTGATTGCCATGCTGTGCATCATACTAAACCATGCTGGACTTTGTGAGACAAACAGGATGGCTGTTTTCCATGTGAGTTCCAGGTCTGCTGTCGGGTCATGTGGTTCTGATATCTCTCTCTAACCAATAAAGGCAAAAATTACCAAAAAACAACTTGACATTGTTGTTTAGGAACTGGAAAACGTTTCATAAAGTGATGGCAAGAAAATTAAATCAAATTATGACCTAATAGTTAATAATTTATTATATGCACTGCATCCAACACCATATATCTTGTTAAACAAAGTTGTCGGTTGATTTGGACAGTACTGAACTATTTGTGTGGACATCAGAAAGGAATGTACAGTGGCTTGAAAATAGAGCCAAATACAGGGCACACAACCTGTTAGAGTCTGCAACAGACTTGAGACTTGTGCGGAATTTCACCTTCAAGGAGGACAACTACCCTAAACAAACAGCCATATTTACAATGGAATGGTTTAGATCAAAGCATAGTCATGTGTTAGAATGGCCCAGTCAAAGTCCAGACCTAAACACAATTGAGAATGTCTGGAAAGACTTGAAAATTGCTGTTCACAGACGCTTTCCATCCAATCTGACGCTGAATCTGAAGCTCAAGCTATTTTGCAAAGAGGAATGGGCAAAAATGTCAGTCTGTAGATGTAAAAAGCTGGTAGAGACATACCCAAATAGCCGTGTTGGTCTATCACATGAAATCCCAATCAAATAAATGTACGTGTGTGGTTTTAACGTGACAAAATGTGGAAAAGTTCAAGGGGGCTGAATACTTTTTAAAGCCACTGTATATATAAATACATTTTTTTTAACACGGGCCACAATTGGAAATGTGGCCCGTGAAAAGCCTATGTCTTTGTTAGAAAACAAAATTAAAACTACACAATGTTTATGCAACATAGGCCCACATTATAAAGTCACAGCGATGTTTTCGGATATTCACCCTTAACTATTGACCTTAACTGTCTCTGATGTTGTATGTGGTATAATTGCAATCCCTGACGATGAAAACATAGGGGTAGACTTCACTTATATGTTATGTGGTATTATGTTTGGTTCAGGAGTTATGATGAAAAATGAATAATGTGGCTATGGTGGAAAGTAAAATGGTCGCAACGGCAACCATGATTACATTTTGCAATGGCTAAATATCTGAAAATGTTCAGGGCCCCAATCTGTATAAGTGAACCAAGTTTCATGCTTTTCTGAAAAGGTTAACAATTTGGCACATATCCCCTCTACAATAAAACAGTACTTTAGGAAGCCGAAAATTGGCATAAAGGTATTGTTAAGAAAACCCTTAGAAAATAACTTTCCACCACATGGATTCCTTAAGACTTTTAGTATGTTATTTATTACATATTCATGAATCAAAAACAGTTGGAATGGTTTCTGTTGCAATTTTTTAAAGGTCCAGCCCTATTTTCTCACAAAATGCCTGTACTAAACTGACATGCTCATGTTATATGTTCCATAAGCCCGGTCTGACCTTGGTAAAACTGCTTTTAGCCACAGTGCCCCTGACTCCTGGAACAGCCTACAACATCAAATTAAAATAAATACACTTATATCTGTTATCCAATTTAAACTTATTATTTTGAATCAGCCCCACTCCACTTGTAACTGTTTTAATCAGGCTATTGTTCTGCTTCACTCATTTGATCTGAATGTTTTAATTGTTGTTGTCTCTTTATAAGCTTGTTGTGTATTCTCATTGTATATTGTATTTCTGTAATTGACTCGACGTCGTTGTAAAAGAGGGTCACCCCTCATGTAGTGGCACTCCGTCTCATTCTTCCTCCTGTGTACCACTTGTTGGAGTCAACTCACAGTATTTGCAACGCGAGCGAAAAGACGAGACAATGTTCCTTCGTTTTGAAATGTTTACTTGAAAGTCTACAAAATAAAATACACATCTTCACATGGTAAAGTGCACGGTCTAACGCACGGTCAAAAAACTGTGTAGCTTCCATCAAAGTCAAACTCCAAACTGAATTACGTTACAGCCGTTACCGTTATAACTACACAGTGATGTCATCACGTAAAAATCCAAAAACATAGAAAATAACTTATTTAACATATTACATAATAAATTGTGCATTTTAACAGTTGTTACACATTATGAATAATTATGAAATTATTGTTAGCAGTTTTTAACCATTTTAAACTAAATATTTATTCCAAACCAATTATTGGCATATTGGCTCTTACACCTCAATTGATCTTTCGAGGATAAATAAAAGAAAATTAATGAAATGATGTGTGTGTGTGTGTGTGTGTGTGTGTCCATAAGATAACACATTAAAGACCTACTTCACCAGTGGAAGTATGAAGGTGTATTGAACTGGAGTCCTATGTAGTATAAATGTGCAACATTTTAGAAATCGGTTCATCGTAGCCTGAGAAAAGGCAGAAAGAGTGTTTTATGGTCTCACTGTCTAACCCTACATTTTACTGATGTGACATCACTTCTGTAAAAATGTAGGGTTAGGATTAACAGGACAGCTGGGCCAAGGGAAGACTGCGGGAAGAAAAACCTCATTCATTATATTATAATAGAGATTTTATAATGATAGAACGCTGGTTCCGTATGGTTGAAGTATCCTATTTTATTTATGTTCTCTGTTTGTTATCCCTGTGATTGTCTTTATTGCGTATGCTCGTCACTGTAAATTAATACATATATTTATATATAGCCTAATCATATATTGTTAACTTATTAAAATAGCTGACTTTACTGCCCCTATCTGTTTCTGCTTCTCTATCATATTTAGTCTAAAGTGTGTGATTTGCAAAATACCGATCATAGCCTACATCACATAGGCTATCATAAAGGTGACCAGACGTCCCCATTGTTGGTTGCCTGTCCCTGGCTAAACAGAAACAACTACCTGTTCCCGTTTTGTTGACACCTCATTAGGTTTTTCAATCAGATTGCTAGTCAAACTGGAAATGTCTCCGTTTTCCCCCTTTTCGTGGGATGTTCCTAGATTTGATCTCGGACGTCAGGTTACTTATATCATATCAGAATCTTCTATGACTGTTAAGTCCACTATGAATATTAAAACACGTCGAAACGTGTGCCCTGTATCATAGCTACATGTATGATCTTTGCAGCAAAGAAAACCGCGTGAAAATCAGTTTGGTATTTAATGAGATATGATATTAATTACATGCGCTGACAGTTCATTGCACCTGTCAAACAGACTGCACTGAGTGGAACGTGTGACCGGTCCAAGATGGCGCCCGCATTTCTCGTCAGCGCCAATAGGCAGTAGCGGCCAACGAGGCGTCTATCCTTTATAATGTCTATGGGTGACACAGCCGTTAACAAAGATCCTCCATGTTGTTGGTATGCAGAAAGATAATACATTAGCCTTCAATACGATACGATACAAAACAATACAATACATTAGCTGTGATCCTGTTCAGACTCTCCCTCCTACACATCACACAGAGACACTGAGGAACCAGGCCAGAATGCAAACCCAGGGTAAAGAGGTTCAGTGAATGTGGTGTTGAATGTGTGGATGTGGATCAGTGAGTCAGAGGAGACTCTGTAGAAGGACAGAGAGCCAGCAGGACAGTCCACATACACTGCTATTCTGGGAAAGGCAGAGGAGGGGGGGATGGATGTTTCTATGTTATTGTGACAGACAGAGTAAACACCATCAGAGCAGAACATACTCCAAGACTGATTATTCCTTCCAAACACACAGTCTCTATTGTCTCCTTTCCTGCAGATTCCTCTGTAATTCACTGATATTAGAACCTTTCCGCCCCTCTCAACCTCCCAGTAACGGCGACCAGTCAGACCATTACTACACAGCAGCTGAGCGTAGCCATCAAATCTGTCTGGATGATCAGGATATGTCTGATCCTCCTTCGCCCATGTCACCGTCCTGTTGTTGTCAGACAGTATGATCTTTCTGTTCGCTGTGTTTGTGTCCAGTGTGAGTTCACAGGAATCTGATGGAGACAAAAAGACACAACACAGCAGCAGTTATTAATCCATCATCTGTTCATTTGGGGCGACTGTGGCTCAGGTGGTTAAGCGGGTTGGCCAACGATCAAAGGGTTGGAGGTCGATTCCCGCCCGGCCACCTGTGTCATGGTTGTTGTGTCCTTGGGCAAGACACTTCACCCACCCTGCCTTGTGTGAATGTGTATGATTGCTGTGTGTTTGAGGTGGTGGTCTGAGGGGCCGTAGGCGCTGAATGGCAGCCTCGCTTCCGTCAGCCTGCCCCAGGGCAGCTGTGGCTACTATGGTAGTTTACCACCACCAGTATGACTGAGTGTGAATGAATGGAACCTGGAACCCTGTAAAGCGCTTTGAGTCAACAACATCGAAATGAAGCGCTTTATAAATCCAATCAATTATTATTGATTGACAGTTTGATGATTATGAACATTATAAACACACTTACACTTCCTCAGACCTGGTGTCAGCCATTGGACTCCAGCAGGCTCCACCCTGAAAGGAGAGGGGGAGGGGGGTCAGACCAGCATGTACATTAGGTCCTTACAGCCCAAACCATAGCATAGCTAGCATAACAGCTACAACCAATAGCTAGCATAACAGCTACAACCAATAGCTAGCATAACGGCTACAACCATGTGGCTAGCATAACAGCTACAGCCATGTGGCTAGCATAACAGCTATGACCATGTGGCAAAGACATGTTGATGTCAGTGATGTTAAACTACCAGTCTACTATAAACAGCTGGCAGAGCTTTGAGACGTCTTCATCTCAGACCAGCATGTACATTGGGTCCTACTAGGTGAATGGAGTAGAACGGTTCAGTGGTCAGATACATTCGCTCATTAGCACCAGAGGGCACAGCAGCATCAGGGTTTTGATGGATTGATTGATTGAATTTATTTCAGACATTTCAAAATAAAAATAAAACATTGCAAAAATACAAAACAAAATGAAAAGCATGAAAATACAATAGACAAAAACGATGTTCAAATTATTTCACAAAAAGAAAAAGAAAATTACATTTATTCAATTGATATGTCTGAAAAAGGAGGAAGAAGTTTAACACTTATGTAATCGCCTTTTCCAATAATTAATATTTATTAAATGTACTTCCTGTGTTCCTTATAATCTCTCTCTAAATATAGAATTTGCTATTCTATATTTATGATACTATATTTGATTTGTACAATCCATACATACTGTATATACAACTTGATATACTAGGATTTTTTTTTTATATATAATTTATATATTTATTAAGGCTGTCAAACGATTAACATTTTTAATCAGATTAATCACAGGATTCTCTGGATTAATCACGATTAATTCTACCATTCGAAATATGCCCAACAAATTCCCATTGTCTCTGTATATTGTTGTATGAATGGAAAGATAAAGGACAGAAGGTGAATATGTACATTTAAATGTAGTTTTTTATTCTTTGAAAATCCAAATGATGGTGTAAATACTGCAAATAAATTATAATCAACTAAAACATATGCTACCGCACCATACTTCAATCTGGCTGTCTCTATTCCTATGTCTTTGAGCAAATATAGCATAGGCTATAGAACGGCATTTATTTGGTAAATCCATGGTTTTGCATTCCTGAATACAACCTGATTGCAGTTTGCGCGCACGTGTGTGTGTGTGTGTGGAAAGGCCCCCAAAGTTAATAAGTTAGTGTTTGATATTTATTACAGTGTGTTAAGATGTGTTTTATTCAGTGTGGATAACTGTCAGTTAGGGCCGTGACGTCAGTCGGCCAGAGAGCCTGTTTAGTAAGTTTCCTTTCTCTTCTCCCTCCGTCAGATGTGTGAGCGTTGCCGCAGTAAGCGATCATTCCACATGGAAACGTGTTTATTTGAGTTCATGTGAATCACCCGTGTGTGACTAAGTAGCCTACATGCAGTGCCAGTCCCGATCGCTGTTATAAGTCATAGTTCATGCATGTTATTAACGGCCGCGATTCGCGGGTCGCAACAGCTGTTCTAACGTGTCCTCACGAGCGGAGTTTAAGCCTGTGTTTCTTTTCCTGCGATCTACTGCAGAGTCCAGTGTGGGAGCAATTTTTCAAACTGGATGAAAAACAGTGCAGTGCAATGCTTTATTCAGCATAAAGTTAAAACACTCGTCATCAAAACACAAAAGCCTTGCGCGAGCGAAGCAGCGATTCACCTGGTGAAACCTGGCGTGGAACTCTGTGGTGGGTAACGGCGAAATTCACAGTGAGACATCGCCGGTGTGAGCCACCGCACAGAAAAACTCTGGTTTGACGGTTAAAATAATAACCGGGGAGCAGAGCCGGCCCAAGCCTTCATGGGGCCTTAAGCCGAATTTGATTAGGGGCCCCCTCTCCAATGTTGTCGTGGCCAAATTATTGACTATTGTTAAATGTCATTCACACAACCAGTTCATCTGCTAGTGCCTCCAATGTCCAGCTTAGTGAATATAGTAGCCAGCCGAGATCCTGACTCTCCTTGAGGGGTACGGGGGGTATGTGAATGAATCTGGTGCACTTTGATATGGAAATTAAGAGGCTAAATCTGAGGAATTTTGTGTGAACAAATAATTTGTAGACACTGGGTCTGATGAATTAGAAGCTATTGAAGAAAGACACATGGATTTTCCATAAAAATTTTAATATATAAAAATTTAAAAAAAATCAGTGTCCTCTGGGATGGGCTTGGTGCTTTTTTTCTTTTATGGGACATATTTCTCTGTAATATAATGAATGCATTGAAATGCAGTGAGAGGAACGAAGCAGAAGAACTCTGTTGTCCAGCTATATTTTTCTCCACAGATGAGGCTGAAATAGTCTATAGCTTTATTGTGCATTATCTGTGCATTATTGATTTAGCGGGTGGCTAATTAGCAATGTGTGTGTCGGTGGCAGCATACGCTATGCGCACCTGCGGCAGTGCAGCGCTATAGTAAAAACTGTTTCGAGACAGACATTTAGCCTGCCTGTAATTAATTAGATACATTTTTTTAATCGCTTGACAGCCCTAGTTAAAACAATTAACTAATTAATTCCAAAAATGAATCACCCTGCGTTAACGCGTTCATTTTGACAGCCCTAATATTTACACTTTATATATTTATACAATCCTATCTATACAGTTTGGTACAGCAGTTTGTTTCTGGCGTTAAAGCTCACATATTATACACTTTTCTGTCAATAATACATGGTCTTAGAGGTCCCCAATACGTTTTTCTTTAGTTGTTTGCTGAAAAAAACGTTCAGATCATTTATTATAGTATGCCTCTAAACCTTGATGTTCAGCTAATCTCACGGTGGCCTGTTTTTGAAACCGAGCTGCAGCTCCCCTCGTAAATATACAATCTTTGAGCTGCCCCCGCCCCTCTCTGGAAGCGACCGGTCCATAGCCTGTAGTAGTAGCCTGTCCACAGTGCCTGTACTGAATGTTAGCACGGAAGCTAACGGCTAAAGATATCACGAAAATCAGTGAAAAAATGAGCTTCAAAGTTAGACTTAAACTCTATTGCCTTCCTATGCTTTGTCTGGCTAAAAACGAGGCATTTTCAGACTGCTGTGGAGAATATAAAGAGCTTGTTATGGGCAAAATATCAATGCTTTTCCCGAAGCTAGAAAAGGGGAGAGTGAGAAAAGGAGAGATTGTTATTTTTTTATATTTTGGCAGTCTCTAGGTACACCGTGGACCCATGGATATGTTAGAACACATTTAAAAAGTGCATTTAGCATAATATGTGACCTTTAAACTTTGTGCCACTTGATAGTCAACCAGGTCAATGAACTCTACAGTATGTGAATGTAAGAACATGAGGTTGGTGTGATCATAATATCTGCTTTATTGATTATTCTTATGGCTCGTTTTTGAAGTGTGACCAGTGGTAGCAGTGAGCTTTTGTAAGTGGTCCCCCAGACCTCCACACAGTAATTTCAATAAGGTAAGATCATTGAACAGTAGAGAATATGCAGTGATTTTTTATTCAATATATGCTTTGCTTTACACAGGACTGAGATGCTTTGTGACTGTTTAGATTTAACATGTTTTATGTGATGGTTCCAGCATAGCTTGTGGTCTATTTGAACTCTTTCAATATTAACTCCACCTATTAACATTTACGTCATTATTTAAATTACAATTTCCAAAAAACATGATTTTTGTTTTGCTTAAATTCAATGATAATTTATTATTGTCAAACCACCGTTTTAATTTGCTCCTTTCAGATGTAATTAACTCCAGAAGTGAATGTGGGTTGTTAGGGGTTAGGGTTAGAGGGTTAGAGGGTTAGAGGGTTAGGGGTTAGAGGATGAGAGGGTAAGAGGGTTAGGGGGTTAGGGGGTTAGAGGGTTAGGGTTAGAGGGTTCAGTAGGTCTGCTGTAATGGAAATGCAAACCCTACATGGCTGAGGAGCTGAGCCAAACTGAGTGAAATGGAGACAGACAAACACCATTGGTGTGTCAGGGTCATATGATAAACTGTCCCCAGTTCTTCCTCCTCTATCAGACTGACAGCAGCCTCTTCATACCTGAGAGTGTCCAGTCTCCATAGGGGACCGTCCCGTCCAGCTAACAGTAGCTCCACTCCTGAGGCTCCTGGATGGTTGTAGCTCAGGTCCAGCTCTCTCAGATGGGAGGGGTTGGAGCTCAGAGCTGAGGCCAGATAAGCACAGCCTTTCTCTGTGATCAGACAACCTGACAGACTACACACACACACACACACACACTAAATTATAAAATAAAGCTAGGCCTATCTCTTCCTCCCTTTATCTGTCTGCCTACCTTTCTCTCTCCACACTCAGTCACTACTATCCATGCTTAAAGGAAGCAGGAGTATAACCTCATTTAGCACTTAATTTTGTTTTTGTGGACACAGGTTATTTTGTAATTCACAATGGATTTTTAAAATAAAACGACAAATGTATCCGTTGATAATCTGACCTGAGAGTTTCCAGTTTACAGTGTGGACTCTTCAGTGCAGCAGACAGATGCTTCACTCCTGAATCCTGCAGGTCGTTGTTACTCAGGTCCAGCTCTCTCAGACTAGAGGAGGAGCTGAGAACTGAGGACAGAGCTTCACAGCTTCTCTCTGAGAGGTTACAGCCACTCAGCCTGGAGAGACAACAGAAAGGGAAAAAGTTATTAAATAGTCTTCTTGTTAAAAGATTATTTACATATGAATAAATCCTACGTACAGAGCTTTGTTGGAGGCTTTGACCACTGGCAGCAGCCTCAGGAGAGCCTCCTCTGAAGCAGAGTATTTCTTCAGGTCAAACACGTCCAGATCTTCTCCTGATGACAGTAAGATGAAGACCAGAGCTGACCACTGAGATGGAGACAGTTTATCTGTGGAGAGACTTCCTGAACTCAGGGACCGTTGGATCTCCTCCACTAGAGAACGATCGTTCAGTTCATTCAGACAGTGGAACAGATTGATGCTTTTCTCTGCAGAGGGAGTCTCCTCAATCTTATTCTTGATGTACTGGACTGTTGTCTGATTGGTCTGTGAGCTACTTCCTGTGTGTGTCAGCAGACCTCTGAGGAGACTCTGATTGGTCGGCAGTGAAAGACCCAGGAGGAAGCGGAGGAACAAGTCCAGGTGTCCATTTGGACTCTGTAAGGCCTTGTCCACAGCACTCTGGTAGAACTTTGTCTCTGCAGATTCCTGGGAGGTTGTTTGTTCTTCTGACATCAGATTGACTCCAGAGTTGATGAACGTCAGATGGACATGAAGAGCAGCCATAAACTCCTGAACGCTCAGATGGACGAAGCAGAACACCTTGTCCTGGTACAGTCCACTCTCCTCTCTAAAGATCTGTGTGAACACTCCTGAGACCACTGGGGCTGCTGTGATATCGATGCCACACTCTGTCAGGTCTGATTCATAGAAGATCAGGTTTCCTTTCTGCAGCTGCTCAAAAGCCAGTTTTCCCAGAGACTCGATCATCTTCCTGCTCTCTGGACTCCAGTGTGGATCTGTCTCAGCTCCTTCATCATACTTGGTGTTCTTCAGTTTGGCCTGAACCACCAGGAGGTGGATGAACATCTCAGTCAGGGTCTTGGGCAGCTCTCCTCCCTCTCCGGTCTTCAACACATCCTCCAGAACTGTAGCAGTGATCCAGCAGAAGACTGGGATGTGGCACATGATGTGGAGGCTTCGTGATTTCTTGATGTGGGAGATGATTCTGTTGGCCTGCTCCTTATCTCTGAATCTCTTCCTGAAGTACTCCTCCTTCTGTGGGTCAGTGAACCCTCTGACCTCTGTCACCATGCCAACACAGTCAGGAGGGATCTGATTGGCTGCTGCAGGTCGTGTGGTTATCCAGAGGCGAGCAGAGGGAAGCAGTTTCCCCCTGATGAGGTTTGTCAGCAGCACATCCACTGAGGTGGACTCTATCACATCAGTCAGGATCTCATTGTTGTGGAAGTCCAGAGGAAGTCGACACTCATCCAGACCGTCAAAGATGAACACAACCTGGAATTCTTCAAAGTTGCAGATTCCTGCTGCTTTGGTTTCTGTGAAGAAATGATGAACAAGTTCCACCAAGCTGAACTTTTTCTCTTTCAGCACATTCAGCTCTCTGAAGGTGAATGGAAATGTGAACTGTATGTCCTGGTTGGTTTTATCTTCAGCCCAGTCCAGAGTGAACTTCTGTGTTAAGACTGTTTTCCCAATGCCAGCCACTCCCTTTGTCATCACTGTTCTGCTTGGTTCATCTCTTCCAGGTGAGGCTTTAAAGATGTCTTCTTGTCTGATGGTTTTTTCTGGTCTGTGTGGTTTCCTGGATGCTGTTTCAATCTGTCTGACCTCATGTTCATCATTGACCTCTCCAGTCCCTCCCTCTGTGATGTAGAGCTCTGTGTAGATCTGATTCAGAAGGGTTGGGTTTCCTGCTTTAGCGATCCCCTCAAACACAACCTGGAACTTCTTCTGCAGGTGTGACTTTAGTTCACACTGACAATCTTCAGCAGAAAGACTTCCTGAATGAACACACATCAGAATGAATTAACAGTCGAAAACAGCACATATAATATCACTGAGGGCTTCATGATGAAAATATGAATGCACATACAGTATAAATATTTGTATATATGTATTATGCCCTATTTTTATGTTTGAAATAAGAATGACATATTACAAAACTATCAATAACCTCTGTATTTAAAAAACAAACATGATTACCAATAATATATTAAAGGCTATTGCATCACAGATCACCCCCACCCCCCCAACCAACCACCTTAACTAACACATTTCCTGAGGGAAAGACTGAAATATAATATCAACGTGGGATTCATGATGAAAATATATAAATAAACAAATATAAACATTTCTCCCTCCATCTCTTGAGACTTTAGTCAATGTCCCATTTCCCCGTCATGTTAAACCTTTAGAGAAATCCTCTTACTGCTCCACAGAAGGTCAGCCAGCTCCTTCTGCTTCATTCTCCTCAGGAAGTCCAGTGTGATCTTCAGAAATGCCTCTCTGCTGCTGCTCTTCTCCTCATCCTCACTCTGACTCTCTAAGCATTCTGGGTAATCTGGACTCAGAAGCTTCTGCATCTTCTTCAGCTCGTTCTTCACAAAAGTGACGATGTTTTCCTCCAGCAGCTGGAACAGAAAATGATATGATTGACACGATCAAACTAAAATCATGAAGCAAGGAGACCTGTTCCCACTTTGACATGCGGTGGGGGGACGGGGATCGAACCACGACCCTGTAGTTGAGGGTCGACCACCCTACACACTTGCCACAGCCGCCATAAAGTTAGTTAAACATGGAGGTTGATGTGAACAGAACAGATAGACAGTAGTAGTTGTACAGACCCTGAATGTGGAGTCCAGGTGTGTTTGATGCTGCTGGTCAGACCGACCACTGGGAACCTCTGAGATCTCCTGGTCGACTCTGTGGAGAAACCATAAAGAATGAGCTCATGTCTGGGGTTAAAGTTTCCCTCCAGGGGCAGCTGGTGTCTGTAGAACAGAGGGAAGGGGCAAACTGAGGGGCGAGGGGCAAACTGAGGGCCAGGGGCAAACTGAGGGCCAGGGGTAAAAAAAAACTGAGGGCAGAGATACAGCAGGAGATGTTAGAGCAGCTGAGCTGAGCTGGGATCAGCTTCTGCTTGACACCAGGAACACGCCGTGACAGTTAGAGTGGAGACGCTCCATCAGTTATTCTCCCTTCACAGTGGAAACGCAAATAACTGCATTCTGTACCAAACAGAACTGAACTGTACCTCAGTGGAAACGAGGCTTTAGTGTTCACAGATCTTATATGAACTTTTTGAGATACACTGTCTACTGAATAATGTTAAACCGAAGTCAAAAGTTGAATATATATAATTATATTATATACAACAATTACAGAGTAGCCGCTGGCAATGAAATTCTTTAGTCCTGGGCTCCTCCAACAGGGCAATAAGAAAGTGTGTAAGTATCAAGAAACACAAGTCTGAAGCTGACTTAAATAATAAAGAGCAACAACAATAATAATAGTAATAATAAGAATAAGAATAAAGTGTGATAAGAATTAAGTGTATAAGAGGAACACAAGAATAGCAGAGACCTAAATATAAAACTAAATAAATGTGAAATGTAAACAGACGTGTTTATCCAGATGTCGGCTGGTATCAAGTGGCGAGTAATAAAGCAGTCATTTATAAATATTTATAATTTATAGCATTTATAAAGTGTCATTGTGGTGAGCTCAGTAGCTCAGTGGCTCAGGAGTTCAGCAGTCTTATTGCCTGTGGGATGAAACTGTCCTTGAGTCTGGTGGTGCGAGACCGGATGCTGCGGTAGCGTCTACCAGACGGGAGCAGCTGAAACAGTGTGTTGCTGGGGTGATGAGGGTCTTTAATAAGCCAGTTAGTCTTCTTCCTGCAGCGCTGAGTGTAGAGGTCCTCCATGGATGGCAGCTCCGTCCTGGTAATGTGCTGGGCAGCTTTCACCACCCTCTGTAATGTCTTACGGTGGAGGGCGGAGCAACTGCCGTACCAGGCGGTGATGCAGCCAGTCAGGATACTCTCTATGGGGCACCTGTAGAAGTTGCAGAGTATCCTGGAGTCCATGTTGAACCTTCGCAGCCTGCGGAGGAAGAAGAGCCGCTGTCTTGCCGCCTTTGTCGGTGTGGCGAGTCCAGGTCAGGTCCTCGCAGATGTGGACCCCGAGGAACTTGAAGCTGCTGACTCTCTCTACTGTCGTCCCGTTGATGGTGATGGGGGCGTGCCCGGCTCCCTGCTGCTTCCTGTAGTCCACAATCAGCTCCTTAGTTTTGCTGAGGTGGAGATGGAGGTTGTTGTCCTGGCACCAAGATGTCAGGGCTCTCACCTCCTCTCTGTCTCGTCGCCGTCGGTGATCAGGCCGATGGCGGTCGTGTCGTCAGCAAACTTGATGATGGTATCTGTCAAGTAACTAGATTTCTCACAGGGTTTTATTTATTATAAGTCTTAACCTTCCTCCTGTGTTAACTTTCTGCTCCCATCCATGGTGTTAGCGGGTCGGTTTCGACCCGTGTCTGAAATCAGCTGTAAAAAACACTAAAAACAATTATTTATCATCCTTTTTGTTTCTCATCTCTTGGTTACCTTGTTAGGCTTCCTTATCCATGAAAATATTGTTTTTAATATTTTTGGTGGAGGAGACTGGGCCTTTTTTTGTCAGTATGCGCCTCAATTTCAATAAAAAAAATGGTAAAATGAACCTTAAGAGAATCATATAAATAAATATTTGGGTGTTGTGTTACCTGATTATTACTGAGGGGTATGAGAACACATTTCTTAATTAAATTTGGTTTATTTATTTTTTCATAATAATATTATTGACCTTTTTAACATCTACTGGTCAATTACGACCCATATATATTTATTTCAGAAAAAAGCAAAAAAAACTTTTATTTCAGCATTATACAAACACACAATGAAAACCAGAACAAGTCACAACACAAAATATAGATTTGTAAGGTCAAATAAACAACAACCAATCAACAAATCAAACCAATCGAAATCAATTACTAGTTCCAAAACTAGTAAAAAAAACAGAGTAAAAGTCTGTGTGTGCATATGTTTGGTTGTGTGAACAGATGTGTGGCAAAGAGCAACACTTTCAGTGTTCTTTGCAGAAATATTTCTTGCAGGTAAAGCACAATACTTTTATTTTTCTGTCCTTAGTGCTTCGGCAGACCTGACACCTCTTATTTTTAGTATCAGGTGGCCATTTTCACCAAAAAAATGATCCAGAACTTGGCTCACTGTATATCTCCTCCTTTGTGAATGCTGCAAATAGGAGATGTGCACTCTGCAAGTCACCAACTCTATACTGAATTGACCTCACATGTCTGGATATGCCCATCTGTTTGTTTCGCTTTTATGCAGGTATAAGGGCAAAACAAGTCAAAATGAGAACCACCCCCAGAGCTCACATGATTGGGAGAGGAGCTGACTGTCATTGTGTTGGCTGACAGTGCACTTATGATTTCAGTTTTGGCTCTAGTTATTGTTTTTTACATCTTATTCTATGACCGGGTCGAAAACGACCCTTACACCACCAGTGTTATAATTTCCACCAGAGCATTTTATAATTAAGTTAATTTATTTTTAATTTTTTTTATTTTGTTGAAATAGAGGTTCCTGACAAAGTCAAGAAATCTTGATGCAATAAACAAAATGTAAGTGCTTCTTTTATGCATTTGAAAACCAAAACGGGTCGCTGGCGACCCTAACACGAGAGGAAGGTTAAATCCTTACCTTAGATCAACAGACGGACGTCCATCTTTGAATAATAAAGGACTACTCTTAGATTCATTACTCTTCATGGACGAACAGCTGGGCTCTGGTGTCTCCAGCTTCCTCCTGTTAGAAACACAGGAAACAGTCAATAATCTGCACTGCACCAGAACACAGTAGTTACACTGAGCAGCTTTCACATGTCAGAATATAAAGGAACCAAACTGAAAATAAACTGTTAAAACATGAATCAGATATTTAAATGTTAGGAACATTTTACCTCTCTGCAGCAGACGGTTCTTGTCCTTTGAAATGAATGATAGCATCTTTAGACCAGTCGCTCCTGAAGGACAAACAGCTGGCTCCAGGTCCAGGAGAGTCTGGTCTGTTGAACACAACACACACACACACACACACACACACACACACACAGCTTTGAGAGTGAATAATGACAGTGCAGTGATTTGAGTCATGGACAGTTAGAGATCCTCATGTCACCTCTGAGCTTTGGTCTGGCCGCCATGTTCCCCTCCCTCCTCTCTGTCCTCACTCTGATCCATAGCAGAGCCCACACCTCCACACACACTTTCACCTGCAGAGAAAACACATCCTTTCTTTCCAACACACACACACACACACACACACACACACACACACACACACACACACACACACACACACACACACACACACACACACACACACACACACACACACACACACACTTGTGTGAGCCACGTCACAGACAATAAAGATAAATCATGATTTGTATAATTCCAAACGTCCAGCAGATGGCGCCAGATTAGAGCCAGAAACAGACCACGCAGAGTGAAGTACAGCAGCCTGTACACAACCAGTATTCACTACTACTGCTGCTGTTACACGGGGAAATGCAAAGTTTACTACAAGTATTAAGAGTAGGGTTGGGTATCGGTTGGGTTTTTTCTGATACCGGTTACTACCCGGTACTTTTGAAACGGTTCCGGTGCTTAACCGGTACTTTTACCGGTACTTTAAAGCCTCAAATTGCACACACTTTGTCAAAAAATAATGCCCTTTTATATCCAGTGCCAAATTTAACACAATTAACTTTAACAATATAATTACGAGTAACTTACAGATAAACTATTTTAAAATGTAAATAAAATAAAATTCACACAATTTACATACTATCTAATACAACAATACTGTTTCAAACAATATAATAATGGAGATTAATGTGGAGACTACCAGGTGATCTAATCTCCATCTTAAAACATTAGCTAAAAGTAATCATTTTGATAAGAAAGAGTCCTTATGACCTGAACAATACAACACCTTAAAAATTAAAATAGATACACATATAAAACACCCATATGAAATTAAATGCAGTATTGGATTTGCAGTAAGGAAATAAGTACACTCAATGAGAACCACAGACTGAAAACAGTCAAGGAAGAGCGTTAGCCTTTTGGAATATTAACAGTGCTCATTTGCATTTAACTTGAAACAAAATTCAACTGACATAAAAAATACAAAGAAGTCTTCTGTAAAGATAAGACCACAACTATTAACTTTGTCAAATTAACCATTTTTGTGCAGAAAAAATGTCATGTTTGCCTTTTCAGGATGGATACGAGATCTTTAAAGTACATGCTGTTATAATGTGCAGCGCTGTTTATTATTAATATAACGGCCCGTCATCAGACACATGTAGCCTACCGGATGGTTTTATAAATCGATCGCTCCATAACGTTATCCAAGTCAGAGCTTTTTGTATGGGCAGAGATCATTATTTTAAGTGTGTCTTTATGAAGTGTCTTGTTAAACGTTTCCATATCACCGGGCCGCCGTGTTCCGCTGTGTGTTTTTTGGGTTTGTCTCCACCGCCGTGCGTAAAGGCAGCACTAGAACAGCTGACGGGAGGAAGCGTGCAGGCGGCCGCTGCCTCATCGTCAGCCTACACGTGCCTAATACATGCGTGACAATACTGCTAGATCGCGTGTCATTTGCAAAAAGAAATGCATTGCATTGACGTTCAACAATAGTCTGACATAAAGAGCGATCAGTCTGTGAAACTGCGAACGTGAGCGAGTGTTGAGCACTCGTGTGCGCGCTCCTCGAGACCGTCGGGCTCGTTCTCGTCACTCACAGCCCGGTGAGAAATGCTCCTTGCGGTGTTCACAGAACAGCATCCGCGAGCGGACATGCTTCATCGATCATGACATAAAGAGCGATCAGTCTGTCAAAATACAAACGTGACTACAGCAGGGGGCGGCACCCATGGACATATAAAGAAAGGCGGCACCCATGGACGGCGGCACCGAAATGAGGCACCGAAACTTTCATTCTTATTCGGTCTGGTTACTACCGCTTACGTCGGCACCGGTGCCATACTGGTACCGGGTTTCGGTGCCCAACCCTAATTAAGAGCAGAATGTCCTTCATGAGACAGCAGAAGACTTCATGTGAAGTGTTTCATTCACTGCTGATACTTTAACTTCAGATTTGACTTGTTGATCAAACACTTTGTGAGTAAAATGTGAATGTGTAAAGTAACGAGCCGTCAGATACATGTAGTAGAACAACAAGTCCAAAGTTTCCTGCTGAAGTGTTCAGCTCCTTTACTGCAGTCACCGTACTAACAGCACACTGTCAGAGTAGATTACTGCATCAACACACTCATATGTAACTAGTACTATTACAGTTTTTGCCTAATGCTTACACACTAATAGTGGTTGCTAGGCCCAAAGCATCACAACCTCTAACTTTTGTGACCATGCCCTAAACACAAGCACCAACCCCACAAACACAAAATATGCTTTGCACTGTGTTTGAAATTCTCCAAAACACTTCTTGCAAAACACTACACACAGTTTTTTACCTAAGACATTGTTCAAAAATGAAATCTCCTCCAATCATTGGGAAAACACGGCTATGTAAAATACAAAACACAACCAAATTTGGAAAATCACACAGACTCACACACATGAAATATACAAAATAAAACTAATTGAATACAAATCAGTGTGAGCCTTATCACTACAAATACACCTCAGGTGAGCTCAGCTTCTTTGTGAGACAGTAAGAGTCAGGGGAAGAGGACAAGAAAGAGCGGCAGGAGGACAAGGACAAAGGAGACAACAGGCGGAGACAGGGTCACTATAGTGGACCATGTTATAGATCATGGCCTATCAATATAGGAGGCTGGTCTGAGATTCCAGCCCAACTACACAATAGCTCAATAATTAGGAGATTTAGACTGGATATCAGGTGATATTTTCGCTGTTGCTTCTCAAAGGATGACATTGCATGTGATGTCGATGAGGCGATGTGGCCAGACGCAAACAGGAGGCGGTATCCAAAGGATTCATAATCCACTCGCCCCATTCCTTACAACACTTATTTTATTTTATTTTAGTGTAATTGAGAGTTCATAGTGACACACTGAATTGCTTGTTGAACTGCGATCCTACCTATTTGTTGTGTTTTTTTCTTTTGTTGGCCAAAACCATGAAATTGCAATATACACTTTTTTTCAGAAGCTTTCCTAAATTTTTTTTATGTGTCTAATTGAAAATATAGTGGATCAATCTTTCCCAAAAATTCTTCTAGAGGTTGGATATTTCCCCCGTTGCTTGGAAAGGGAGGACATTGCCTGTGACGTGGATGAGGTGATGTGGCCAGATGCCAACAGGAGACAGGATCCATAGCCTAAATGTCTTCCAATCATTCCCTTACAACACTATGTTTATAGAACATTCTAGTGGTACCATATCTTGTGTGTCTTTGTGTTTTTTTTTACTTTTGCAAAAACCTGAAATGGCAAAATGAAATAAAAAATCTGAAGTGTTTACATTTTGAGTCATGTGTCTAGATCAACTGTAGTGGATCAATCTTTCACAAAAAAAATCTGTATGAGACTTTTAAAGTCAAAAACCATCCACAGTACTGAATACAGCTGTGTTTTGCATAAAGCACATCTGTGTGTTGTTGCTGCTAGGAAAGAGTAATTCAAAGGTGCATGTGTGTATTGTTTTGATGCTAAAAACTGTTTTGAAATGGGATTGTTAGGTTTTGTTTCAAGAGTTTCATTTTGCCGTATAAGTTAGAAGTTTATCTCCATGTGCTTTGTCCTATTCGTCCTGTGTGTTAAGTTTTGACACAGTGGGCCAAAGTCTGCAACATGTGTGTAAGCATTCGGCAAAAACTGTAATAGAATAACATTAACACACCATGGAGGATCTTTGTTTGCGGCTGTGTCACCTCCTTCGTCTCTAGTTTCCTGTGAAACTCTGAGTTATGAGTTTGGACACATTCCACAACTTTTCTGTTTCTTCTGGAACTAGATTTACACTAGAAATAATAAAATATAATAAAATAAGATCATTATTATTATTAACAGTGAGAGCAGAGTGGATCTCTTACCTTCAGCTGCAGCTTTAGAGGAGAAAATAAACTGCGACACAACGTTCAGTCAGAAGTGAAAATATTTGAAGCAGTAAACAGCCGGAGCATTAAGAACCAGTCCAACCAGTCTAACCTCGGGCCGGTCCTAGCTCTGGGTGTACCGATGGCGGCGGCGGATGCGTCGCGCCCTTTGTGCTTGGCGCCTCTGGCCTCAAGTATTTGTTCAAAAAACTTTGAGGTAAAGTATTTGAAGCAGGAAGCAGCTAGGGCGGTGCTCTGCCCTGAGTTCAGTCTGCAGGCTTCCTCTCAGGCTCAGCCCCGACACACTCAGCAGTAAGACAGGCAGAGTCTGCAGCCTGACAGGCAGCACCCAGGGCAGAGTCTGCAGCCTGACAGGCAGGACCCAGGGCAGGAGAGAAGCAAGAAATATCTGTCTGTGTCTGAGGCACGCTATCTCTCTGACTGTCAGTTCAATGTAAACATTCTTCATGTGAATAATGACGGGGCAGTTACTGTGGCCCGAGAAGGAGAAGTTTGGGGTCCCCTGCTCGAGCTGCTGGCCCGAGACCCGACTCCTGATAAGCAGTTTATGATGAGTAATGATCATGAGAGAGTGAGTGATCCTCACATTCTGACACCTCTAACTCTACATCATCTTTAAAAGCTTCTCTCTCTTCCAAAACCTACAATTTCTACACTTGTATTAGCCCTGGGTCCAGTAGACCCGAACATCCTGAATGTGATATAAATGTGTAGGGGGGTGTACAGTGTGTGTTGACCACATTTTTTTCTGATATATGTTCTTTCAGGAGCCAATCATATGAATAGATAGATAGATAGATAGATAGATAGATAGATAGATAGATAGATAGATAGATAGATAGATAGATAGAGAGAGAGAGAGAGAGAGAGAGAGAGAGAGAGAGAGAGAGAGAGAGAGAGAGAGAGACACACAGACAGACAGACAGCTGCAGGGAGACAGGCAGAGTTAGAATGAATAAATAAATTAACAAACAAACAAACAAATAAATAAATGTTTGAGGGCGGGACATTGAGCCTGCGAGACAGAGCTCAGGGTTTTAATCCCTTCAAGGGGATGAGCAGGATTAAGACAGATTATCACTGAGTCGTTCTGTGTGTGTGTGTGTGTGTGTGTGTGTGTGT
>NC_137220.1:112500-177500 GCF_949987685.1 Ammodytes marinus
CAAAATATGACAGACACACACACACACACACACACACACACACACACACACACACACACACACACACACACATACACGTAGCATGACTGACTAATAATTCTCCCTCCTCGCATCGGACAAGGAAAACTCCGAACACGGAAAGATTGCTACGCTTTTCGCCGCACACACGTCACACACACACACAGACACACACACACACACACACACACACACACACAAACACACACACACACACACACGTCATACACGTTCAACTTCCGAAGCGGTATAGATGTAAAAATTTGTCGGAATACTTTTTCCAGGCTTCGAATCGGACAGAAAGACGTGAATCATTTTCCACAAAATCGATGAATCATGAAAACTCTCATCGGCTCACGAACGTGTTTACGAGCAAACGGTGGACCTGCTCTGATATTCATATGCGTATCGGTTTGGTTTTCAATATACTGCACTGTGGGGTGGGATTGAACAAGTTTTTACTTCTTCCCTTTTCAAATATGTTGCGGCATTTTTACAGAGTGCTTGGCGGCCTTAGCAGAGCAGGAGTCACTAGGGCTGACTCCTGTTGATGCATTTTTGGTGTTGTGTTGTTGTTGCATATTTGAAATGAATCATTCATTCATTCATTCATTCATTCAGTCTGTACAGGTTTCTGACACATACACACACACACACACGCACACACAATTTTTTTTTTTTTTTTCAATTGTTCTAACCATGAATAAAATAAAATAAACACACACACACACATACACACACACACACACATTTTTTAACCACAAATGAAATAAAATAATTCTCCAAACTAAAACATTATTACTAACACATTATACTTCCTCTCCTCATTCAGAAAATATTCAGACGGGACAAAGCTGCTGCCAATTAAAATGTTTCTACTCATTCTCATAATCATACTCACTCTCACACACACACACACAGAATAATTAGCAATGAAGGAAATAATCTGATTAATATTATTCAACAATTTTTCTCTTCAAGACATGTTTTATTTTCTCTTTTTCACCTAAAATATGTTTTTTATTAATTTTTAACAAATACACAAGTTGAACATTCCGACCCATTTATTGATCCCTCACCTCCTCTACCAGCTGCTATTACATGCCCACCATCTCTACCACTGTGTCCTTGAGCAAGACACTTAACCCCAAACTGCTCCAGGGGCGCTGTACTATGGCTGACCCTGTGTGAGGACCCCCTCTGCAGTGTGGGGACTTGAGAGGGGAGATGAGGAAAGATGAATTTTACTGTGAATTGACCAAATTTAAAAACTGAAAAAAGAGACACGTGCCGGAAGTCAGGATAGATCGCAAGAAGTCGGAGATGAACACACACACACACACACACACACACACACACACACACACACACACACACACATACACACACACACACACACACACACACACACACACACACACACACACAGATTAATATGTTAATAGACTCACGGTATTGTGCAGCAGGCCTCTGGTTAGAAGGTTAGAAGGTCTTGTTCTCGGCTCGTTGCTTGTTGTGGTGTGAGGATCTTCTCAAACATCTTGTGGTTTAAATAAGACTTCATCTGTGTGTGTGTGTGTGTGTGTGTGTGTGTGTGTGTGTGTGGGTCTTCTTCCCGACCAGAAACTGAAACTGTGATGTCTTCAAAGCAAAATCAAAGCAAAAACTTCTATGAAAATCGGAAATTTCCCTTCTCACCACCCCTTACCCCTCACCTCACCCGTTCATAGAGAGACTGCCTGTGTGTGTGTGTGTGTGTGTGTGTGTGTGTGTGTGTGTGTGTGTGTGTGTGTGTGTGTGTGTGTGTGTGTGTGTGTGTGTGTGTGTGTGTGTGTGTGTGGCCTCTTACCATGACTGTGAAACAAACCAGCACAGCAAAACATTTTTTTTTTTAAAACACAAATTCTGTAAAAACAGGGAAAAATTTATGTGCCCAAAAGTATTGGGCCACCTGAATGCTGCGGCCCATCGGTTAACATGGAGCTGTTTGGAAACTGTGTCTCAATACTTTTGGCAACTTTCACAATGTTTCCTTCTAACCTCAATAAAAACAGAAAGTTTATTTCAGTTCATTTAATTTTTATTTATTATTTATTCTCGAGAGATCAATTGAGGGGTGTGCGTTTATGTGTGTGTGTGTGTGTGTGTGTGTGTTTGTGTGTGTGTGTGCAAAAACAACAACACATACACAATACACTACAATGCAAATACATACATATACAATAACTGATAAAGAGACAGTGATGTAGAATGGCAGCAGTTACAATTAAATGGGTGAAAGTACAATAAAGCCTGATTAAAACAGTTACAGGTAGAGTTTGGCAAGGCAAGGCAAGGCAAGGCAAGTTTATTTATATAGCACAATTCAGACACACGGCCACTCAAAGTGCTTTTTAAGATAATATGGTTGAATTTGTTAAAGGATATGAAGGTATTATTTTAATGTGTTAATGTCAGTTGTTCCAGCAGTGTAATATATATATACTATATAAAGTAGAAACTATTTAAATAACATTTTAGTTTTTCTAATCTTTACATGTGTTGACAGACATGTGTCTAATTAACTACTTCAGAACTTACATTTAAATTGTAAACTGTGAAACCTATGAGATCGTTTTACCTTATAGATAATATCATGAAACTTTACCAGTTGATCACTGACATTCAAACTATTATTTTTTTGTATTACAACTTTTTTAAGAAATGTTCGTATAAAAGTCTCACTAATGATGTGAATGATGTGAACATTTGCAATTTAATTTAATCATTTTAATACATTTAGACGTTGGATGAAGCCAGAGTTAAAACATTTATTACATTTTTACAATATATTAATATAATATAAAGTTTATACAGATTTTGGATACAGACTTTGTTTCATTTTATGAATCAAAGAATACTATGTACAGGTCTTAAAAATGCATTTTCATCATGTTTTTAAGAAGAAAATGTCTCATAAATCAGACAGTGAACAACATATGAACAAATCCTTCTGTAATAACCTTCAGAATAGTGCTGAGAATGATTATGGAAAGTTTAGTTGATGGAAGTGCTTTAGAAATTGAGATTTTTGGTTCAGAGTTTTGAAAAGAAACTAATGTTGAGATAATGTCCGTTAAAGATGGTTGTACAGGAGAAAATAAACAACGCAAACAGACAAGGTTTAGTCAAATAAACACCTGAATGTACATGTTGGACCTTTGATTTATACTAGTATGAAAGAAGACATGTTATGGATGATAAATAGACACAAATCTATAAACTGAGCAGTCACCTTAATGAATAAATAAATGGATCATCATTTATTGATGTATTTGAAAACAAAAATAAGATAAACATCGAGACACTTTTGGCCACAAGGTGAATTTCAATATTTCATTTCTCCTTTGAGGTTTTGAGTGAAATCTGATAAAACTTTTGCCCAAAATATGTGGAAAAAATAATAATTATCTGTTTGTTTCACAGGGTTTAAAATATGAAATGACTTCAAATAAACAAAACTTTAAAGTTCCTCACACAAATTAAGAATTTGTGTGTGTGTGTGTGTGTGTGTGTGTGTGTGTGTGTGTGTGTGTGTGTGTGTGTGTGTGTGTGTGTGTGTGTGTGGAGGACATTACGGAGACTCCGGATGCCGTTATGAGTCGCCTAATGAGAATTACATCGTTTAGTATCTGACGTAATAAACGGTGAAACGCTTCTGCATTAGATTCCATTCCCCATCTTTAATGGTTTATGTATGAATCGCCACACACACACACACACACACACACACACACACACACACACACACACACACACACACACACACACACACACACACACGCACACACTCTTTCAGGATGTGGTGTAACCCCTGATGTCTTGAGTTTAGGTTTACAGAGAACAGTCACAGGAAGCTTCACATTGAGACAGAAACCAACAGAAATATACCAGCGTCACACACACACACACACACACACACACACACACACACGACAGACGAGGAAAGCCTTTTTCAGTTTCCACTTTAGGAGAACTACAGGTCTGCATCCCTAAAGCCCAGTTCAGACCAAAGATTCGCCTTGCAACTGCTTGCGACGAGACGGTTTTAGAACGTATGAACGGATGAATTGCAGCGGTGTGAACTGCTCGTTGCGGCGCGTTGCAAGGCGTCGCAGAAGATTCAACATGTTAAATCACAAGGTCCAGTTTTAGAACATTTCGGCGGTCTCGTCGCAAGCAGTTGCGAGTTGCAAGCAGTTGCAAGGAGAATCTTTGGTCTGAACTGGCCTTAAGAGGTCAAAGGTCAGGGAATTATGAAACATTTTAATTCGTACGGTCAAAATTAGGGTTTTTTCAAGCATTTATTAATAGATTGTTGTCTATTTATCTTCCATAACATGTCTTCTTTCATACTCTATCTCTCTCACCCTCTCTCTCTCTCTCTCTCTCTCTCTCTCTCTCTCTCTCTCTCCCTCTCTTCCATAACATGTCTTCTTTCATACTAGTATAAATCAAAAGGTCCAACATTTACATTCAGGTGTTTATTTGACTAAACCTTGTCTGTTTGCGTCTACTTCTAAATCACTTACATCAACTAAACTTTCCATAATCATTCTCAGCACTATTCTGAAGGTTATTACAGAAGGATTTGTTCATATGTTGTTCACTGTCTGATTCATGAGACATTTTGCTCTTTAAAAAAATGCAGAAAATGCATTTTTAAGCCTTAGACAGTTTTTTTTATCCATAAAATGAAAAAAGTCTTTATCCGAAAATATGTTTTTTAAAAACCTTGAACACTAATATATTGTAAAAATTAAATAAAGATTTGAACTCCAATATCTAGAGTTCTGATTTTTAAAGATTATTTTTTTGGCATTTTCAAGCTTTATTAGACAGTACAGAGTTGAAATGGGGAGACAGACAGAGAGAGAGAGAGAGAGAGAGAGAGAGGGGGGATGACCTGCAGTAAAGGTCCACGGGTCAGATTTGAACCCGCGACCACTGCAACGAAGGCCGGAGCCAATATGGTACACGCTCTATCCACTACGCCACCGGAGCGCCCCAAGAGAGGTTTGATTTTTAAAGAGATGCACATTTACACATAATAAGTTAGATTTTGCCTAATTTTCATATTTATTCAAACATTTCGTAAAAACTTTCAATACAAAAAACAATAATTCTAATGTCAGTGTCAACTGGTAAAGTTTCACATTTTATTATGTTTAAAGGTGCAGTGTGTAATATGACATCATCAAGAAAGTTCTAGAAAGTTCTAGAATGCAATGCTCCCTGGGTAACCCCACCCCTTTTGAATAATAATAGAAGCTACAGTGGCCTTCAAGGACAAGAACAATTCTAAATTTTTAACAATGCACCTGATGACATTCCAACCAACATGGATTCCTCCATAAGACTTACCCTCTCAATGTACAAAATGTAATATTAATATTTGTAAATCTCCACTCAGGAGGATAATTCAGATTATTGGCCGAGGTGATTTTACACCAATGAGGACATATTTATGAATGAGGATATTGATTTTAGCTAATACATTTCTTAAAATGTTACACAGTGTCCCTTTAATTCAATATGAACTGAACCTTCAAAGTTTCCATCGCCTCGTCAGCACCCTCTAGTGGAGCTGTGAGGAACTACAACAGAATCTGGATAAAATACTACTGAGAAATGTGAATGAGTTTATGTTAAAGTCTTTTTCAGATCAAACAGGGTCTGACTCAACCTTATAACGAGATAACCACTGAAGCCAGAGGACATTTAGTTTAGACACTTTATTGTACTACTGTTGTTATTACAGCTCTAGATAGATAGATAGATAGATAGATAGATAGATAGATAGATAGATAGATGGATGGATAGACAGACATTGTGTTGCGAGCGCCATCCTGTGGTGTCCAGAGGCTATTGCACGGCAGCATATTTTAGGCTTTATAAATCCCTTATCAACAGAGTTTAATCAGCAGCGAGCAGGCGACGCATTAAAGTGGACAGAATGTAAACAGTTCCATCTAGGTGTCCATACATCAGGGGTTAATCCACACCTATGGAATGTTCTCCAGCCAATCAGAATAGAGTATTCACACAGACTGTGGTATAAGTTAAAAAATACTCTATACAATGGAAAACTAACTGGGTTTCATTATGTTTTTTAAAGTTTGTTGGAGTTTAGTACAGATTTTTAAAGTTTACATTTCTTATTTTTTAAATTATTATTTTTTTTTTTAATATATGATTATTTATTCTAACATTTCTGAAGAAAAATGTATGTCGGTCATCAACAACAATAACAATAAAAATCTCAAATATAACTTTAATTTAGTGATCGTAAATATATCGTACAGTGGCATTTGGTTCATTTACATAAAATACATAATTCACAAGTCTCACTTCCTTAAAACATTTATGAATGAATGAATCTTTACTGTCATTTTACAGGTTGTTCAACAAAACTTCAGCTTCTCTTTGTGTCAGAGAAATAACACGTAAAATAATGTCCTAAGTAAAGTTTTCAAGTGTTTCTATGTCTTGTGAATTGGGCAAAATAAAACAGCCTATTTCACACTCTTGAAAGTTTGAGTGGGCTCAAAAGTGATTAAACAAAAATGGTTCTGTTTTTTGGAGGTGCTGATCGGTCGCATATAGCCTGGCTCCGCCCGCCCGCCTACTTCCGGCCAAATTTTATTTTCCCTTCAGTAGTCAGTCTGGGTGTACAGCCCATTTCCCAGTTTTGCCGGAGATTCGACAGCCGGTCCAATCAGCGAACAGAGCGAGAGAACGATGACGTCGAAGTCGCGCTCCAGTTTCAGTTGCCAGAAGCCGGCTCATGACACACGTGACGACCAAACGTTATGCGATTGGTTGGCTAATCCAGAGTGGCACTGGGCAGATCCAATAGTTTTAAACTTTAACAGACACCCGCCTCCATGAGTGAACGTTTGCCAATTACAGCACTGCCAGACCTTCTGTACAAATGAAATGAAGTACGATGGTCTGGTAGCACCAGGCTAGGTCGCATATGCCTTTTTTATTAAACAATGTCTCTGTGCCTCGTTTCCACTGGGACTGGTTAGAAATCAAATCAAATCAGTTTTATTTGTATAGCCTAAAATCACAAATACATTTGTCTCAGTGGGCTTTATATTTCATACAATATGATACAATATGATACAATATGACACCCTGCCCTTACAACCTTAGCTCGGCTGAGAAAAAACTCCTAGTAAAAACCCTTTACCGGGATTAAAAAAATAAATATATTGAAGAAATCTCAGGGAGAGTCGACAAAGTAAGGGATCCCTCTCACAGGACGGACATACTGCAATATATGTCATAAGTAGAGAAAATGACAAAGGAATTTGTTCATTGACCAGATGTTTACATGGTAATACAAAAGTAAAGTGCGAATAGTGTGGATGCAGGAAGACTTCAGATGCTGCCAGAGGATCCACACCGTCTCGTCTCCACCGGGGAAAACTAAGGTTTCTATCGCCGGGATTACATCCCACGTCTCCAGGTGGCATCCTTAACCACTGCAACATCTTCCGCGTTGATGGTCCATTCTCAGATGTTACCGGAGGGGGGACCAGATCCACACCGTCTCGTCACGACCAGGGAAAACTGGAAGAGGACAGACAGGCAACCAGTGAGCAAAGCAAAAATTAATTTAAAGATTGAACAAGCAAGCGAGTAGAAAGAGAACTATCCTGATGGACGGTGAATCAGTGCTGATGTGAGGCAATAGCAGGCGGGGAGCATCCGTTCCTAGGACAGCTGATTCCGCACAGAACTCGGAGTCAGTCGAGTAGCATGGAGAGTGCTTGGTAGACAGAGGGAGAGAACCCCCGGGGCAACGCTCAGCCAATCATGGAAGATAGACAGAGGAGAACAAATGTCAGAGAAATGGTATCAGTTATGCAATTAGCGTCGGCAGGACAATTTTTCAGTGGGAGGACAACCGGTACTCAGGCCCAGACAAACCGAGACCGAGGCAGCTCCTCAGGCTGTTAATAATAACGCTGTAACAATGTTTAAACAATATGAACACAGTTAACATTGATTTACACTCTACCGTTCCCCACCGACACACAATCGGCGCCAGCCCCCCAGACCCAGAGCCTGCCCCCCAGCACCCCGCCCCCAGAGAGCACGCCCTAGTGCGGCACTAGTCCTGAGGAGGACCGGGGCCATAGATAGAGAATAGATAGTATAGAATAGGGAAATAGCCAAATGCACCGCTGCCACGAGGAGCAACCACAGCCGAAACCCCCGGAGGGGCGGCCCGTACAGCCCCACTCAGGCCCGCCGGACCGGCCACGCCCAGCCCATGAGGCAAGGCCAGAGGCACCAAGGCCAGAGGCGCCAAGCACAAAGGGCGCGACGCATCCGCCGCCGCCATCGGCACACCCAGAGCTAGGACCGGCCCGAGGTTAGACTGGTTGGACTGGTTCTTAATGCTGTTTACTGCTTCAAATATTTTCACTTCTGACTGAACTTCGTGTCGCAGTTTATTTTCTCCTCTAAAGCTGCAGCTGAAGGTAAGAGATCCACTCTGCTCTCACTGTTAATAATAATAATGATCATATTTCATTATATTTTATTATTTCTAGTGTAAATCTAGTTCCAGTAGAAACAGAAAACATGTGGAATGTGTCCAAACTCATAACTCAGAGTTTCACAGGAAACTTGAGACTAAGGAGGTGACACAGCCGTTAACAAAGATCCTCCATGTTGTGTTAATGTTAACTCATTGTTAGTACTAGTTACATAATGAGTGTTGATGCAGTAATCTACTCTGGCAGTGAGCTGTTAGTACGGTGACTGCAGTAAAGGAGCTGAGCACTTCAGCAGGAAACTTTGGACTTGTTGTTCTACTACATGTATCTGACGGCTCGTTACTTTACACATTCACATTTTACTCACAAAGTATTTGATCTGAAGTCAAATCTGAAGTCAGATTAAAGTATCAGCAGTGAATGAAACACTTCACATGAAGTCTTCTGCTGTCTCATGAAGGACATTTTGTCCTTAATACTTGTAGTAAACTTTGCATTTCCCCGTGTAACAGCAGCAGTAGTAGTGAATACTGGTTGTGTACAGGCTGCTGTACTTCACTCTGCGTGGTCTGTTTCTGGCTCTAATCTGGCGCCATCTGCTGGACGTTTGGAATTATACAAATCATGATTTATCTTTATAGTCTCTGACATGGCTCACACAGGTGTGTGTGTGTGTGTGTGTGTGTGTGTTGGAAAGAAAGGATGTGTTTTCTCTGCAGGTGAAAGTGTGTGTGGAGGTGTGGGCTCTGCTATGGATCAGAGTGAGGACAGAGAGGAGGGAGGGGAACATGGCGGCCAGACCAAAGCTCAGAGGTGACATGAGGATCTCTAACTGTCCATGACTCAAATCACTGTACCATCATTATTCACTCTCAAAGCTGTGTGTGTGTGTGTGTGTGTGTGTGTGTGTGTGTTGTGTTCAACAGACCAGACTCTCCTGAACCTGGACCCAGCTGTTTGTCCTTCAAGAGTGACAACTCAAAAGATCATTTCATTAATTTTAAAGGACGACAATCGTTAGCTACAAAGAGGTAAACTGTTACTAACATTTAAATATCACGGATTCATGTTTTAACAGTGTATTTTGCGCTTCATTTATATTCTGACATGTGAAAGCTGCTCAGTGTAACTACTGTGTTCTGGTGCAGTGCAGATTATTGACTGTTTCCTGTGTTTCTATCAGGAGGAAGCTGGAAACACCAAAGCCCAGCTGTTGGTCCATGAAGAGTAATGAGTCTAAGAGTAGTCCTTTATTATTCAAAGATGGACGTCCGTCTGTTGATCTAAGGTAAGGATTTAAAACTTAGACAAAATAAAAACCCTGTGAGCTAAATGAGATCTGTGAGATATCCAGTTTTTAAACCTTAAATTGAAGATCTGTGAACACTAAAGCCTCATTTCCACTGAGGTCCAGTGCTGTTTGGTACAGAATGCAGTTATTTGCGTTTCCACTGTGAAGGGAGAATAACTGATGGAGGATCTCCACTCTGCAGCGTCTGCCCCGGGGTTCAAACTGTGGCGTTCCTCCCCTGGCCCTCGGTTTGCCCCTGGCCCTCAGTTTGCCCCTGGCCCTCAGTTTGCCCCTGGCCCTCAGTTTGCCCCTGGCCCTCAGTTTGCCCCCTCCCCTCAGTTTGCCCCCTCCCCTCAGTTTGCCCCTGGCCCTCAGTTTGCCCCTGGCCCTCAGTTTGCCCCTGGCCCTCAGTTTGCCCCTGGCCCTCAGTTTGCCCCTGGCCCTCAATTTGCCCCTGGCCCTCTGTTTGCCCCTGGCCCTCAGTTTGCCCCTGGCCCTCAGTTTGCCCCTTCGCTCTGTTCTGCAGACACCAGCTGCCCCTGGAGGGAAACTTTAACCCCAGTTATTACATGGCACTGATAAATCCTGTGTTCTGATTGGTCAATCACGGCATTCTATTCTATTATTTCCAGCTGTCAAGGACTTACTGACGTCATAGTTTTGATGGATAGACGTCCACAAACAGGGCAACTACTCGTTCAAAAAACTATTGAATACTTTTTCAACTTGATTTTGCATGTATGGTTTCTCCACAGAGTCGACCAGGAGATCTCAGAGGTTCCCAGTGGTCGGTCTGACCAGCAGCATCAAACACACCTGGACTCCACATTCAGGGTCTGTACAACTACTACTGTCTATCTGTTCTGTTCACAACAACCTCCATGTTTAACTAACTTCAGGGCGGCTGAGGTGAAGTGGGTAGGGTGGTCGACCCTCAACTACAGGGTCGTGGTTCGATGCCCCGTCCTCCCGCCACATGTCAAAGTGGGAACAGGTCTCCCTTGAAAAAGAGTCTCCTGTCTCGATGGGATTTACCGTTATAAATAAAAACTGTTTAGACCACGGACTGTCAGTCTGTCCAAACGTTGGTATAATATTTGCTTCATGAGTTTAGTTTGATCGTGTCATTCTTATAATTTTCTGTTCCAGCTGCTGGAGGAAAACATCGTCACGTTTGTGAAGAAGGAGCTGAAGAAGATGCAGAAGCTTCTGAGTCCAGATTACCCAGAATGCTTAGAGGGTCAGAGTGAGGATGAGGAGCAGAGCAGCAGCAGAGAGGCATTTCTGAAGATCACACTGGACTTCCTGAGGAGAATGAAGCAGAAGGAGCTGGCTGACCTTCTGTGGAGCAGTAAGAGGATTTCTCTAAAGGTTTAACATGATGGGGAAATGGAACATTTACTGAAGTCTCAAGAGATGGAGGGAGAAATGTTTATATTTGTTTATCTATATATTTTCATCATGAATCCCACGTTGATATTATATTTCAGTCTTTCCCTCAGGAAATGTGTTAGTTAAGGTGGTGGTTGGTTGGGGGGGTGGGGGTGATCTGTGATGCAATAGCCTTTAATATATTATTGGTAATCATGTTTGTTTTTTAAATACAGAGGTTATTGATAGTTTTGTAATATGTCATTCTTATTTAAAACATAAAAATAGGGCATAATACATATATACAAATATTTATACTTTATGTGCATTCATATTTCCATCATGAAGCCCTCAGTGATATTATATGTGCTGTTTTCGACTGTTGATTCATTCTTATGTGTGTTCATTCAGGAAGTCATTGTGCGGAAGTTTGTCAGTCTGAACTAAAGTCCAACCTTCAGAAGAAGTTCCAGTGTGTGTTTGAGGGGATCGCTAAAGCAGGAAACCCAACCCTTCTGAATCAGATCTACACAGAGCTCTACATCACAGAGGGAGGGACTGGAGAGGTCAATGATGAACATGAGGTAAGACAGATTGAAACAGCATCCAGGAAACCACACAGACCAGAAACAACCATCAGACAAGAAGACATCTTTAAAGTCTCACCTGGAAGAGATGAACCAAGCAGAACAGTGATGACAAAGGGAGTGGCTGGCATTGGGAAAACAGTGTTAACACAGAAGTTCACTCTGGACTGGGCTGAAGACAAAACCAACCAGGACATACAGTTTACATTTCCATTCACTTTCAGAGAGCTGAATGTGCTGAAAGAGAAAAAGTTCAGCTTGGTGGAACTTGTTCATCACTTCTTCTCTGAAACCAAAGCAGCAGGAATCTGCAGCTTTGAAGAGTTCCAGGTTGTGTTCATCTTTGACGGTCTGGATGAGTGTCGACTTCCTCTGGACTTCCACAACAATGAGATCCTGACTGATGTCACAGAGTCCACCTCAGTGGATGTGCTGCTGACAAACCTCATCAGGGGGAAACTGCTTCCCTCTGCTCGCCTCTGGATAACCACACGACCTGCAGCAGCCAATCAGATCCCTCCTGACTGTGTTGGCATGGTGACAGAGGTCAGAGGGTTCACTGACCCACAGAAGGAGGAGTACTTCAGGAAGAGATTCAGAGATAAGGAGCAGGCCAAAAGAATCATCTCCCACATCAACAAATCACGAAGCCTCCACATCATGTGCCACATCCCAATCTTCTGCTGGATCACTGCTACAGTCCTGGAGGATGTGTTGAAGACCGGAGAGGGAGGAGAGCTGCCCAAGACCCTCACTGAGATGTACATCCACTTCCTGGTGGTTCAGGCCAAACTGAAGAACATCAAGTATGATGAAGGAGCAGAGACAGATCCACACTGGAGTCCAGAGAGCAGGAAGATGATCGAGTCTCTGGGAAAACTGGCTTTTGAGCAGCTGCAGAAAGGAAACCTGATCTTCTATGAATCAGACCTGACCGAGTGTGGCATCGATATCACAGCAGCCTCAGTTTACTCAGGAGTGTTCACACAGATCTTTAGAGAGGAGAGTGGACTGTACCAGGACAAGGTGTTCTGCTTCGTCCATCTGAGCGTTCAGGAGTTTCTGGCTGCTCTTCATGTCCATCTGACATTCATCAACTCTGGAGTCAATCCGATGGCAGAAGAACATACAAACTTAGATGAATCTGCAGAGACAAAGTTCTACCAGAGTGCTGTGGACAAGGCCTTACAGAGTCCAAACGGACACCTGGACTTGTTCCTCCGCTTCCTCCTGGGTCTTTCACTGCCGACCAATCAGAATCTCCTCAGAGGTCTGCTGACACAGACAGGAAGTAGCTCACTGACCAATCAGGAAACAGTCCAGTACATCAAGAAGAAGATCAGTGAGACTCCCCCTGCAGAGAAAAGCATCAATCTGTTCCACTGTCTGAATGAACTGAACGATCGTTCTCTAGTGGAGCAGATCCAACAGTCCCTGAGTTCAAGACGTCTCTCCACAGATGAACTGTCTCCTGCTCAGTGGTCAGCTCTGGTCTTCATCTTACTGTCATCAGGAGAAGATCTGGACGTGTTTGACCTGAAGAAATACTCTGCTTCAGAGGAGGCTCTTCTGAGGCTGCTGCCAGTGGTCAAAGCCTCCAACAAAGCTCTGTACGTAGGGTTTATTAATCAATAAATAATCCTTTAACAAGAAGATAAATTTGAAAACATATGACTTTTTCCCTTTACTGTTGTCTCTCCAGGCTGAGTGGCTGTAACCTCTCAGAGAGAAGCTGTGAAGCTCTGGCCTCAGTTCTCAGCTCCTCCTCTAGTCTGAGAGAGCTGGACCTGAGTAACAACGACCTGCAGGATTCAGGAGTGGAGCATCTGTCTGCTGCACTGAAGAGTCCACACTGTAAACTGGAAACACTCAGGTCAGATTATCAACAGATACCTTTGTCGTTTAATTTAAAAAAGCCATTGTGAATTACAAAATAACAAATGCTATAAAATATTGAAATATTTAAAAACTAAATAAAGTGCTAAATTAGGTTATAATCCTGCTTCCTTTAAGCATGGATAGTAGTGACTTAGTGTGGAGAGAGAAAGGGAGGCAGACAGATAATGGGAGGAAGACATAGGCCTAGCTTTAATTTATAATTTAGTGTGTGTGTGTGTGTGTGTGTGTGTGTGTGTGTGTGTGTGTGTGTGTGTGTGTGTGTGTGTGTGTGTGTGTGTGTGTGTGTGTGTGTGTGTGTGTGTGTGTGTGTGTGTGCGTGTGTGTGTGTGTGTGTGTAGTCTGTCAGGATGTCTGATCACAGAGAAAGGCTGTGCTTCTCTGGCCTCAGCTCTGAGCTCCAACTCCTCCCATCTGAGAGAGCTGGACCTGAGCTACAACCATCCAGGAGCCTCAGGAGGGGAGCTACTGTCTGCTGGACGGGACGGTCCCCTCTGGAGACTGGACACTCTCAGGTATGAAGAGGCTGCTGTCAGTCTGATAGAGGAGGAAGAGCTGGAGACAGTTTATCATATCATCCTGACACACCAATGGTGTTTGTCCGTCTCCATTTGACTCAGTTTGGCTCGGCACCTCAGCTCTGTAGGGTTTGCATTTCCATTACAGCAGACCCACTGAACCCTCTAACCCTAACCCTCTAACCCACTGAACCCTCTTACCCTCTAACCCACTAACCCCCTAACCCTCTAACCCCCTAACCTTAACCCTAACCCTAACCCCTAACGACCTACATTCACAGCAGCAGCTTCTGGAGTTAATTACATCTGAAATTAGCAAAGTGAAACGGTTAGGGTTAACCCTAACCCCATGCACACAATGCACACAATGTTTGATTATGCCTTGCTGTTTGTATGAATTTCCGAGCGGCGTGAATATGCAATGCTGTTTTGATGCTAGGCTATTTGGCTATAATCAATAAAGCAGATATTATGATCACACCAACCTCCTCTTTTTACATTCACATACTATAGAGTTCATTGACCTGGTTGACTATCAAGTGGCACAAATCATGTTTAACGCCAGAAACAAACTGCTGTACCAAACTGTTTAGATAGGATTGTATAAATATATAAAGTGTAAATATTAGATCTGTCAAAATGAGCGCGTTAACGCAGGGTGATTAATTTCTGGAATTAACGTATTAATTTTTTTAACAAAATTAACGCGTGTGCAGAATGATCCGCCCCGTACATCCCACCGGGCTCTGTACTACAGCCTCTCTAACGTTATGGCTGACCCAGGATCAGTAACTGCGCGCAGCCAAACATAGCAGCACGTTAGCCTATGCCGTGTTTTAAACTGCTAAGGGCCAAGTCTGTCACGGGCATAGATAGTATATAAAATCAACTGCCGCGGGTGACAGTTGATGTCTACGACGTGGTTGTGCGTACAAACACACAAACACACACACCGCGGACTGTAATCAAGTTGTATTCAAGAACGCACAACCTATAGATTCACCACATAAATGCCATTATGTAGCCTATATTTGCCCAAAGACATAGTAAAGAGACAGACCAGTTGAATTATGGTGTGGTAGGTAGGCCTATATATTTTACTATATATTTTAGTTTAATTTAAATTTAAATTTATTTTCAGTATTAAAACCATCAATTGGATTTTCAATTAATAAACATACTAATTTTAAATGTACATATCCACCTTCTGTCATTTATCTTTCCGTTCATACAACAATATACAGAGAAAATTCGAATAATTCGGGCATATTTCGGATGGTAAAATTAATCGTGATTAATCCACAGAATCCTGTGATTAATCTGATTAACATTTTTAATAGTTTGACATCCCTAATAAATATATAAAGTGTAAATATTAGGGCTGTCAAAATGAACGCGTTAACGCAGGGTGATTCATTTCTGGAATTAATTAGTTAATTGTTTTAACTAGGGCTGTCAAGCGATTAAAAAAAATAATCTAATTAATTACAGGCTCTGTGATTAATTAATCTAAAAAATGAATCGCATACTTATGACACTTGCATGCCTGTTTATAAACAGCTGTATAGCCTACAGTTTGTTTTGCTCTCTCTCTCTCTCTCTCTCTCTCTCTCTCTCTCTCTCTCTCTCTCTCTCTCTCTCTCGTAACATCTCCCTCTTCCCCTCAGCCAGGTTTCTACACAAAATAAAATTAGAAACTCGCCCGAATTTTCTACTTAAAACCACAGAAAAAACAAGCAGGCTAAATCTCTGTCTCGAGACTAGTTACTCGAGAGTTACTATAGCGCTGCACCGGTGCGCATAGCGTATGCTGACACCGACACACACACACACACACACACACACACACACACACACACACACACACACACACACACACACACACACACACACACACACACACACACACACACACACACACACACACACACACATTGCTAATTAGCCACCCACTAAAGCAATAATGCACAGACACAGCGGAGAATAACATAAGATGTCTTCCTACCTTCATGCTTATTTGCCCGAAGCATCCCATAACACATCCATAGAGCCCTCGGCCCTTTCTCCTGCTTCTTTCTTTACTCTTTAATCCCGTGCGGGCCGTGTCCGCAAGATACAGGTGCAGCTGCGCTGTCGTCTCACCCCTTCTGCACCGGGTCAAAGGGCATTATAGAAGTGCAATTAATCTGCGTTAAAACATTTTTAACGCATTTCTGTGATTAATTAATCGAAATTAACACGTTAATGTGACAGCCCTAGTTTTAACGCATGTGCAGAATTTTTCGGCCCTATTTCGAATGGTATAATTAATCATGTTTAATTGTGATTAATCACAGCACACTGTGATTAATTTGATTCAAAATTTTAAACTTTTGACAGGCCTAGTAAATAAAGTTAAATTATACAAATAGATATGTATATAGACACAGATATATGGATTATATAAATATATAAAGTATAAATATGTAAATTATTATAAAAAAATTAAAAATCATAGTATATCAAGTTGTGTATACAGTATGTATGGATTGTAAAAATCAAATATAGTATCATAAATATAGAATAGCAAATTCTATATATATAGAGATAGAGATTATAAGGAACACAGGAAGTTCATCTAATAAATATTAATTATTGTGCAGCGGAAAAGGGGATTACATAAGTGTTATACTTCTTCCTCTTTATCAAGCTCGATGGTGTTTTGTCCTCCCAATGCCTTGGAGGCAGCTAACAGATAGCAATTGAATAAATGTAATTTTCTTTTTCTTTTTGTGAAATAATATTAACATCGTTTTTGTTTATTGTATTTTCATGCTTTTCATTTTGTTTTGAATGTTTGCAATGTTTGATTTTTATTTTGAAATGTCTGACATAAATTAAATCAATCAATCCATCAAAACCCCGATGCTGCTGCGCCCTCTGGTGCTAATGAATGTGACTGTATCTGACCACTGTTCTACTTGATTCACCTAGTATGACCCGATGTACCTGCTGGTCTGACCCCCCCCCCCCCCCTCTCCTTTCAGGGTGGAGCCTGCTGGAGTCCAATGGCTGACACCAGGTCTGAGGAAGTGTAAGTGTGTTTATAATGTTCAGAATAATCAAACTGTCAATGAACAGATGATGGATTAATAACTGCTGCTGTGTTGTGTCTTTTTCTCTCCATCAGATTCCTGTGAACTCACACTGGACACAAACACAGCGAACAGACACCTGAAACTGTCTGACAACAACAGGAAGGTGACAAGGATGGATGAGGTGCAGCCATATCCTGATCATCCAGAGAGATTTGACCGCTGGGCTCAGCTGCTGTGTAGTAATGGTCAGACTGGTCGCCGTTACTGGGAGGTCGAGAGGAGCGGAAGGGTTTATATATCAATGAGTTACAGAGGAATCAGGAGGAAAGGACGCAGTCTAGACTGTGTGTTTGGACTGAATGATCAGTCCTGGAATCTGTGGTGCTCTGATGGTGATGGTTACTCTGTCAGTCACAATAACTTAACAACATCCATCCCCTCCTCCCTCTCTGTCTCTCCCAGAGTAGCAGTGTATGTGGACTGTCCTGCTGGCTCTCTGTCCTTCTACACTGTCTCCTCTGACTCACTGATCCACCTCCACACCTTCTACACCACATTCACTGAACCTCTTTATCCTGGGTTTGGGGTCTTTGTACATGGCTCCTCAGTGTCTCTGTGTGATGTGTAGGAGGGAGAGTCTGTTTTGTTTTGTATTGAAGGCTAATGTCTTATCTTTCTGCTTACCAACAACATGGAGGATATTTGTTAACGGCTGTGTCACCTCCTTCGTCTCTAGTTTCCTGCTAAACTCTGAGTTAGACAGACAGACAGACAGACAGACAGAAAGACAGACAGACAGACAGACAGACAGACAGACAGAAAGACAGACAGACAGACAGGCAGACAGACAGACAGACAGACAGACAGACAGACAGAGAGAGAGACAGACAGACAGATAGACAGACAGACAGACAGACAGGAAGGAGCTGTTTGAAGTGTACAAAATGAAATGACTCAGTGATCTGTTATTGTGTGATTCCAGTATTTTGGGGATTTTAAACATATTCACTTTAGAGCAATGAGTAAATAAAAGATCATTTCCCACTAAATTAAATGTTTCCCCAGTTTGTGAAGAGTTCAGCTAATGGGGACAGTTCTTATGAAGTGTGGTTGTATTCTCTCCTTCTGCATAGTTAAAGGAATACTTCACCAATACGGAACCGGCGTTCTATCATTATAAAATCTCTATTATAATATAATGAATGAGGTTTTTCTTCTCTCAGTCTTCCTTTGGCCCAGCTGTCCTGTTAATCCTAACCCTACATTTTTACAGAAGTGATGTCACATCAGTAAAATGTAGGGTTAGAGAGTGAGACCATAAAACACTCTTTCTGCCTTTTCTCAGGATGAACCGATTTCTAAAATGTTGCACATTTATACTTCATAGGATCTCACAGTTCAATACACATTTAATATATTTTTTTTGATTGACAGGTGATTTAACCAATCACACCATATTATTCAGATACAATAGATTACATTTATTTATTTGCAATATTTTCCCATTATACAGGTGAAACTCGTATTATTAGAATATCATGGAAAATGAATTGGAACTGAGGTAAGAATTAATGCAGAAGGGCCCAAACCAAGTACTGAGTACATATGGATGATTATACTTTATAGAGGGCCGACATTTCTGTATTTAAAATCCCTTTTATAATGATTTCATAATATTCAAATTTTCTGAGATTTTGAATTTTGGGCTTTCATAAACTGTAAGCTATAATAATCAAAATTATAACAAATAAAGGCTTGAGATATCTCACTTTGCATGTAATGAGTCTATATAATATTTTTCACCCTTTAAGTTGAATTACTGAAATAAATGAACTTTTGCATGATATTCTAATTTTTCGAGTTTAATAATAATAATAATAATAGCTTGGATTTATATAGCGCCTTTCATGAAACCCAAGGACGCTTAACAAAGACATAAATAAACACACCTGTATATCTTTTATCTCTTTCTGTATCATCATTCAGAATGACAACACACGAGCCATGTATTTGTCACTGATTAGTCACAACTAGTTTAAAGGGTTTTGATTCAAATCTGATTAAATGAAAGGAGTCGTGTAAACCTGGGAGACATCCACATGACGCATTCTGGTTCCCACACACACACGCAAACACACACACACACACACAAACACACACACACAGACACACACACATATACCAACACACGCACACACACACACACACACACACACACACACACACACACACACACACACACACACACACACACACACACACACACACACACACACACGTTGTAAATAATTATTTATGTAGATTTGTTTACCGGCGTCTGATGCATGTTTCAGTAAATTGTTTGCAGCCTAAATCTAGACGGCAATTTATCTGTGTTAAGATCTTTATCTCTAAATGAGTTTATTTTAATAGTTTTGTCCTATTTCAAACAGTCCTTTGGTTCCATCATGGCTTCCTTCATTTTCAAACATATTTTTGTTTTAATTTGTCCCAAAAACTAACAGTAAAAAAGATGTCACCCCAATACAAAATGTCCTTTCGACTAGAAACTAAACATTTTTTTATAACCAAGATCTGTGTGTGTGTGTGTGTGTGTGTGTTTGTTTGTGTCTCTGTGTGTGTGTGTGTGTGTGTGTGTGTGTGTGTGTGTGTGTGTGTGTGTGTGTGTGTGTGTGTGTGTGTGTGTGTGTGTGTGTGTGTTTCTCAGCTTGTTTGTCATATTTTCTAATAACACAATCTATTCATAAAAAAAAACAATGATCATAAAACATGTTGAAAAATGTATGAAATGCAGTGTGGAGGATTATAAGGTAGTTATAATGTGTGAGAAATTACTTTTGAAGTTGCCTGTGTGATTCCCTCACTGCAATCTGAGAGAGAGAGAGAGAGAGAGAGAGAGAGAGAGAGAGAGAGAGAGAGAGAGAGACAGAGAGAGAGAGAGACAGAGAGAGAGAGAGAGAGACAGAGAGAGAGAGAGAGAGAGAGAGAGAGAGAGAGAGAGAGAGAGAGGGAGAGAGAGAGAGAGAGACAGAGAGAGAGAGAGAGAGAGAGAGAGAGAGAGAGAGAGAGAGAGAGAGAGAGAGAGAGAGACAGAGAGAGAGAGAGAGAGAGAGAGAGAGAGAGAGAGAGAGAGAGAGAGAGAGACAGAGACAGAGAGAGAGAGAGAGACTGTGTGTGTGGGTGTGGCAGTGATTGTCTGATTGGCTGATTGAGACCAGGTGTGTGTGGTTTATATCTGCCCTGAGACCCGAGTGCTCTGCTTGGCTCATTGTTTCACCCTCTGAGAAGGTAAGAGGTTCTTTCTAAGTGTTCTCTGTGTTTAGTGTTTCTTAAAGAGACACTGTGTAACATTTTAAGTAATTAATTAGCTAAAATCAATATCCTCATTCATAAATATGTCCTCATTGGTAGGCCTGTAGCGATATGCAATAAATCAATTAATTGCGCGATAAATTAAAATGAGCGATAGGCCTAATTGTTTGCCAGCAGCGATAATTTCCTTTCGCACACTTGTTTGTTTTCTGTCTTCACTTTCTAGATGATGTCATATTACACAGTGCCCCTTTAAAGGTGCAGTGTGTAATATGACATCATCAATAAAGTTCTAGAATGCAACACTCCCTGGGTAACCCCACCCCTTTAGAATAATAACAGAAGCTACAGTGGCCTTCAAGTACAAGGCAAGGCAAGGCAATTTTATTTATAAAGCACATTTCAGGCACAGGGCCACTCAAGGTGCTTCACAGGGTTAAAATCAAATAAAGAATACAAATACAAAAAAGGAACAAATTTAAAACATTTATAAAAATACAACATTTAAATAAAAGAATTAAAACATTTTACCAAAAAAAAAAAAAAAAAAAAATTACAGGTTAAAAGGGAAACAAGAACGTTTTGAGACCAGATTTAAAAGAGCTGAGAGTCTCAGCGGACAAGAACAATTCTACATTTTAAACAATGAACCTGATGACATTCTAACTATGACACTTTCAAGATGGCGGCACTAGGCCTTGGTCCAAAATATGCAGAAATATGGACATATATGAGACCCTTTCTAAGGGAAAACATTTTAATTCAAAACATTTTTTTCAGCTATTATGCACTAAATTAAATGTACTTATGGATATTATAATTACTTTCTAGAAAATCTGCTAGGAAATAAAACCCAGAATTCTACGCACTGCAGGTTTAAGATAACTGTTGAGTTATTTGTGTGTGTGTTTTCAGCTGCTTGGCAACAGTGGTTAAGTTGGTTGTTTTTGTGTCTTGTCTTAAAGGTGCAGTGTGTAATATGAAAAAGCAACAGAAATTATTCCAGAACATTCCAGCTGGTAGTTCTGATGGACACAGTGTGGCCAGCTGTTCCATTCTGTGCTTCTGTAGAGCTGAAGACATTCCAACTATGACGCTTCCAAAATGGCGGCGCCCGTGCCTTGGTCCATGGTGTGGAGAAATACGGAGATACAACAGACCCTTTCTAACGCTCTACACCAACAACGTCGGTGCCAAAGCGAATGGACAGTCCCAACATCCAATAAGAACAGAGAATTGGCTTTTTTTATTTATTTATTTTTTTTATTGTTTTTTAGAATAGGAGCCTCGCTCTAATTGGTCAAAGTGTACGGTGGCATTTTTTGGGGACCGGCACACAGAGGCAGGGGAGAGCAAGGTGATGAGTAGATATTCTCAGACCTCTTCACCTACATACAGCTGAATGGCTAATATGACATTTTTGCCAAATATTACAGTGGAAAAGTTACACACCGTAGCTTTACCAGCTGTTAGCTCTGTCTGCGCCGCGATGGAAAGCTAATCTGGACCCAAGGATCAGACGTTTCCCTCGGACCGCAGAGTTCAGGAGACGAGCTGTTGGAAAACCGTCCGATGGTTTGAATCGACCACGTTCCCTTAGGAAGCTGCAGAGCCGTGGGATACGTGCTCACAGGTCAGACTTTTATACCGTTTTTAAAGGGACACTGTGTAATATGACATCATCAAGAAAGTTCTAGAATGCAACGCTCCCTGGGTAACCCCCGCCCCTTTAGAATAATAACAGAAGCTACAGTGGCCTTCAAGGACAAGAACAATTCTAAATTCTGAACAATGCACCTGATGACGTTCCAAAAACATGGATGCCTCCATAAAACTTGCCTGCTCAATGTACAAAATGTAATATTAATATTTGTAATTCTCCGCTCAGGAGCATAATTCAGATTATTGTCAGAGGTGATTTTACACCAATGAGGACATATTTATGAATGAGGATATTGATTTTAGCTGATATATTACTTAAAATGTTACACAGTGTCCCTTTAAAGTGTTAGCTAAATGCTGGGTTTATTTTTTCGCTTGAATTGCTTTTTGGTTTGCAGTGTTGGGTTTTCATTGCTGCTGCGCTGTGTTGTGTTGTGTTGGCTCCAGCGAGCAGCAGTGTTGGCTTATTCTTCGCTGTGTTTTCACGCGCTCAAGTGCAGCTTTCTTTTCACGTGCTCATGCGCGTCTTTCTCTCCTCTCTCTCCCCCTTTCCCCCCTCTCTCCCTCTCTCTCTCCCCCTCTCTCTCTCTCACACACACACACACACACACACACACACACACACACACACACACACACACACACACACACACACACACACACACACACACACACACACACACACACACACACACACACACACACACACACACACACACACACACACACACACACACACACACACACACACACACACACACACACACACACGGTAGATTGCATTCACTTAGTCTCAACAGATTCATATGAGTAGGGATCCTTTGTAAAGATAAAGTTAGAGATTGCCATGGAGTTTATTTTCTTTGTGTAAAAAGACCAACGCCCACCATTTCTGTTTGTAGTTTCTTCCAATAACTGCCGGCCATTTTTGTAGTCCACTACTGATTGTCTCACTAGCTCCTCGTGGGTCATAAGCCACGTGGGAATCTCCCCCCTCCCCACCCCCCTCTTCCCACTGCTTCTTCCCCCTTATACACACACACACACACACACACACACACACACACACACACACACACACACACACACACACACACACACACACACACACACACACACACACACACGTTAGATTCCATTCATGTAGTCTCAACAGATACATATGAGTAGGGATCCCCCCTCCCCCCTCCCTCTTCCCACTACTTCTTCCCCCTTTTCACGCACACACACATCCACACACATCCACACACATCACACACACACACACACACACACACACACACACACACACACACACACACACACACACACACACACACACACACACACACACACACACACACACACACACACACACACACACACACACATACAGATACCGGTGTATGGAAACACAGCATTTGTTCTAGGCATTGATGGTTGAGTATAGTTTTCTGTGCTTGTATGAGAGATGGTGTTACCTTTAAGGCCAGGACACACCAGCCCGAAAATCGCCGTCGTAGAGTCGATAGGGGGTCGGGAGACGAATCTGTTTGGTGTGTGCCGTAACGTCGGCCGACGTAGAGGTCGTCGGGCTTGTTTTGAGCCTGTTGCCGCCGATTGAACATGTTCAATCGGCGGCGACAGGCTGGCCGACCGTCTTTCATTTGGAGCAATTTGATTGGTGGAGGGCTAGCGAATCAGTGAAGCCCGGAAGTGAGGCGGGTAGCACAAACAGCTAACAACAGCTAGCCATCGTTTTAATGTGTTTGTTCGTTTCGTTTTGAGAGTACTCACATGCATCAACCCTTGTTGACTGCTCGACACCATGCTCGACACTCTCTGCTAAAAATTGTGCTCTTATGGTCCATAAATATAAATACGTATTTCTATCTAATGTTTATGCTCTAGAGAGCTGTCCCATCATTTCCGGCTTTCTTATTTTTTCGGGCCACAATACAGATTAGCGCCGCCTGCTGTTATGGAGACATTACGTCCCGCGCAAGCAACAGAGCGTACGGAAAGTCAGCAGTCAGTTTGGTGTGTTCTCTGGCCGCGACGGGAAGCCTGGAGCTTCCTGAAACGGCCGACCCCATTTTTTGCGTAGTCGGAACAAGTAGAAACAAGTCGGACTGGTGTGTCCTGGCCTTTACCAACCTCTGGTCTGTGGCAAGTTTGTTGTTCCATAGGAGTTGTGTTGCTGTGTTGGTTTTTATTTTTCATTGGAGATTCAATTGACTTGCATGTATTGGGACATCCTAAATCTTTTTCTGGCATACTAGATAGTAGGGAAGTATGGGAATTTGAACGCAGGGTTAGTGTTTTTTAAATGTAACGTTTGAGTGTGTCAGTATCATCATTTTGGCCAATGAGTGAGTTGTAAAGGATCTCCTGGGCTGCTATAGGGTTTGTCATGTTTTTTCGTCACTTTTCCGTTAACAGTTGGTTTGTGTTTGTCCTGTGAAATGACAAATTGTTACTGGTATTATTATTACCTCCATAAGTTTTGATCTGCGAAAAAGATGTTGCGTGGCTGGAAACAGAAATGAGCAAGGTTGTAGTTTGTTGAGTACTGCACACTTTATAATTTCGTAGTATAGAATGGAAGTGTGTGTGTGTGTGTGTGTGTGTGTGTGTGTGTGTGTGTGTGTGTGTGTGTGTGTGTGTGTGTGTGTGTGTGTGTGTGTGTGTGTGTGTGTGTGTGTGTGTGTGTGTGTGTGTGTGTGTGTGTGTGTGTGTGTGTGTGTGTGTGTGTGTGTGTGTGTGTGTGTGTGTGTGTGTGTGTGTGTGTGTGTGTGTGTGTATATTTGTACTTCATATTATAGACTGAAAACAAACCTCTCCATTTGCTCTTTACGCCGATTACGCAATTTTTTTATTCAGGTCATGGCATCCAATATTTCTTGTACACTTATTAACTAGGGCATGATTGATTGATTTTTATTTGACAATTTTATATATAAAAACAGGAACAGCGCTCCGTTACATTAAAATACATAAAGAGCCAGGGATAAAAACACAAAAAAGCCGCGCATAAACGTGCATATTAATCCAATGCGAAGTGTCAGGTACTGTGCGTGCTCCATGCTCTTGACTGGATGCAGTTATTTAACGGACACTTGCCGACAACGACCAGCACATGCCACTGAATCATTTGCCAACCTTCATATTACATGTAAGTAATTTGTTCAATTCAACAATTTTGTAAGTGATGAATAATAGTTAGTTAAACCTGCAGTGTGTAGAATTTTGGGTTTTATTTCCTAGCAGATTTTGTAGAAAGTAATTATAATATCCATAAGTACATTTGATTTAGTGCATAATAGCTGAAAAACAATTTTGAATAATTTTTTTTCCCCCTTAGAAAGGGTCTCATATATGTCCATATCAAGGACAAGAACAATTCTAAATTTTAAACAATGCAATGACATTCCAACTATGACACTTTCAAGATGGCGGCACTAGGCCTTGGTCCAAAATATGCAGAAATATGGACATATATGAGACCCTTTCTAAGGGAAAAAAATAATTAAAAACATTTTTTTTCAGCTATTATGCACTAAATTAAATGTACTTATGGATATTATAATTACTTTCTACAAAATCTGCTAGGAAATAAAACCCAAAATTCTACACACTGCAGGTTTAATAGTAACTATTATATATATTTACTATAATAGTTCTGAGACATTTTTCAGTTAAACAAAGTGTTTGAGTGTCACTAGCACTAGCTAGCTTAACTTTGCCTTTGCTAGGCTTTAATAATTTACACCACAGTACATTATTTCTCATTAATTATTTTTTTCCTGCGGCACATGAAAATGAATGCCAAGAGATTAACATTAAACCAATCTTCTAAAGGGAGAGTGCCAGCACATAGTCGCAGCCCTGTTTCAAATGCGTTACAAACGGTCCACGTTAACATTATGTAAATGTAAGGAGAAGCCCAAACGATAGTTAGCTAACTCTCATGGATTGTCATTCATGGGTGTAGAAGACTATCGTGCTTCTCTAGCTGCGTGATGTGAGCTTCGAGAGTTTCAGTTAGGGGCCTGGCTACATAAGGTTAACTGTAGATGACATGATTCATTCTTGTCCATAATACGTGATTAGAAGAAAATTCAGATCAATTATACACGTGCATGTTAATCCAATGAGAAGTGGGTGAATCAAACAGCAGGTCTGTCGCAGCATGTTCTGGCAAGGTAATTACAAGAAGCAAGTTGAAGATAGATGCCTAGCTTAAAATATAGCATGTGATTTATCTGCCTCTATAAATGACACATTTACTTACTATCCGTATTTAGGTTCATATCATGTAATATTTGAAGCAGTTTCTTCTTATTTTTATATTTTTAGTTTTTTGTTGAATTTATCAAACACATGCTCATCTACATTAAGTTGAGTAACTGTGTGCCCGTAGCAGGTGGTAGGGTAGGTTCCTTTGTATGTATTGTATCCCACAGGACACAGACAGAGGCCAGTGCTGGAGAAATGGTGCATATTTACAAGGTGTGTATTGAAAAGGGTTGATCTATTTAGTGTTCAGTTTTAAACATCCTTAATAATATTGACTATTTGAATATATGTTGTTCAGTGCTGGACAGAAGTCATGAATTCAAGCACATATAGATGAAAATGTTATGTATTTTATCCCACAGGACACAGACACAGAGGCCAGTGCTTCCATGGTGCAAACTGATGGGAGTGTCTTACAGAAGGAGGGTGTGTAGCCTGGAGATGACCCAGACCAGAGAACAGCGGCGTCCTGTTTGAATGTGAGTCCTCATTCATTTCATTTGGGCAATATTGGGCTTTAAAGGTGCTGTAAGCGGAATGGTTCTTTTAGTTAACTTCCTGTCAGTTACTGCAGTTAGTCAGATCCATAAGTGTGATAAAACATGATTAAAAACCATCAAAACAGACTTTGTAGCGTTCTCTCTTCTGATTGGATAAAAATTTCGGGATACTCCAATAAGTTTATTTGCCGATTACATGCATAGCAGCTGACTGAGAGATCGGCTTTATGAAACACGCACATTATGTAAGTGATCACTGTATGAATAAAGAGCAATTTAACACTTATATTAACATAAATAAACCGCTTACTGCACCTTTAACATCTTTTTTCTTTCACTTGTTGTTGACATGGGGTTATTATATAAGTTATTTATCTATTAGTGATGTTTCATATGCACATTTTTCGTCACTGAAATTGGCCAAATATTCCATAATTATAATCACATTTTTCTTCTAAAATCTCCACTAAAAGGTGCTGCATTATATTAAAGGTGCTATGAGGAACTTTTAAATATTTCTGAAATCTTAATTTTTCCTCTGATCATGAATTACATGTACCAGCAAACCAGACCAACAGTGCAAAGAATGCTATTTTTATCTAGTTTTTCTTAATGCCTTTTGTCATGGGTATATGCTCACCCAGGAACAACAGCTGGCGTGGTAAAAACACTACCGCTATTGTCCAAAGGGGGGCGCTACAATGAACACACACTGAAAGTTCCTCAGAGCACCTTAAATAGTTCTACCTACTCAACTTTTATTATCTCCTTGTGTGACTCTCTCTCCTTGTCTGTGTCCTTCCAAACATTTTCTCTCTTTCTCACGCACACACACGCACATGCGCACACACACACACACACACACACACACACACACACACACACACACACACACACACACACACTCTGTCACATGGCACTCTGAATCTAACAGTTTGACCGCAGTGCAAGACACGACACGAGAGAAACCTCTTAGTGAATCCTCAATGGAGAGTTTTGTTCTTGTCCTTTTACTAACTTATTCACACCCCTCTCTCTCTGTCTGTCTGTCTCCCTCTCTGTCTCTCACTGTCTGTCTGTCTCTCTCTCTCTCTGTCTGTCTCTCTCCCTCTCTCGGTCTTTCTCTGTCTCTCACTGTCTGTGTCTCACTGTCTGTCTCTCTCTCCACACTGTCTCTCTCACTCTCTCTCTCTCACACACACACACACACACACACACACACACACACACACACACACACACACACACACACACACACACACACACACACACACACACACACACACACACACACACACACACACACACACACACACACACACACACACACACACACACACACACACACACACACACACACACACACACACACACACACACACACCTATGGTCATGAAGGCTGGGTAATGACCGAAAGAACGAGATTGCGGTTACAAGCGGCCAAAATGGGCTTTCTCAGTTTGGGATTCCCTGCTCAAGCTGCTGCACCCGCGACCCGATTTCAGATAAGCGGTTGAAGATGATGATGATCAAGCGAGACCATCAGTGCAAAGAAAGACGTTTTTATATAGTTTTTATTACTGCGTTTGGTCTGGTCGTACACCCAGTCCGATTTTCGGTTCACACGTGCATGCTCTATGGACACATATTCGTATTGGTCGCAGATTTCAGTGTGACGCAGGAACGCGATTTGAGAAGCCTATCCCTCCAGGTGAGGGAAGGGGAGCGGGAGCCTTGTTTGAGACAGTTATTTGTCGTCATAATGACTGATAACGGGGCTGAACCATCAAAGAAAAAAAAGAGAATCCAATGAAGAAAAGCTAAAAGGGAGAGTAAGACGGGTGGGAGGGCGTTGCCAAGCAACATAAACAATTTCACGGGAGCGAACTAGACTGCAGTGTTTACTCCTAAATGAATGAGCGGTAGCCTACTAAAACAAAGTTTACTTTGCCTCACCATCATCAGATTACCATTATTCATCTGAAATAGTCATTATTTACATCAACATAAACACATTACGTCATCGTGATCCATACTAACTAACTGCCATCTCTCGTTCATTCGCTTTGTGTGAGGACACGGAATCTTTCAGCTCCGTGAGAGAGAGTAGTTAGGTGACACTGCTGCATCAACTCATTGCAATCAGGTGTGTGTGGCACTGACTGGCATTAGTTGATGCAGTGTCACTAACCACTCTCACGGAGCCGAAAAGAGTCCGTGCCCTCACACTTTCAACACACGGACATGCACTATATTGCGTCCCAATCATTTGACACTCGCACGGCCGGTGACTTGTCATTTTCTGCGACCTGTCAGCTGTTGCTCCCTAGTGGTTCTGCGCATTCCGAAAAATAATAATCCTGCGTGAGCAGCCGTCACATTCTGCCTTTTTGGCGGCTGGTGAGTATTTTCTTTAAAAACATGATTTTAACTGCGCAATTATCTTACACATCTGTTTTACATTGCTCCTTATGACGTGTAAGTATGTAAATATGTACCTTAAGAAAAAGGGCTTATGTCTCAGCAAGATTTAGAAAAACTTGTCCATGCATTTATCTTTAGTAGACTTGACTACTGTAATAGTGTCCTTGCTGGCCTTCCAAAAAAAATCTATCAGACAGCGTCAGCTAATTCAGAACGCTGCTGCTCGAGTCCTCACTAGGACCAAAAAAGTGGATCACATTACCCCAGTTCTGAGGTCTTTACACTGGCTTCCTGTCACTCAAAGAATTGATTTCAAAATACTGATGTTGGTTTATAAAGCACTAAATGGTTTAGCGCCAAAATACATTACTGATCTGCTGATACGTTATGAACCGTCCAGAGCCCTTAGGTCGTCTGGGACAGGTTTACTTACAGTCCCAAAAGTTAGGACTAAACGAGGAGAAGCAGCTTTTAGTTTTTATGCACCAAATATCTTGAACAAACTCCCAGAAAACTTGAGGTCTGCTGCAACCCTCAGTTCTTTTAAATCGAGTCTGAAGACTTTTCTGTTTCCATTTTAACCTGTACTTTTAATTTAATTTAAATGTTTTACTTCTTTTCATTCGCTTTTAAATGTTTTCTTATGTGTTTTATGTATTTTAATCTTGCCCCTGTAAAGCACTTTGAGTGGCCTTGTGTTTGAATTGTGCTATAGAAATAAACTTGCCTTGCCTATGGATTGACAATGAGCTGAAATATATGATGACCTTAAAAGACAATGCCAAGAAAATGGCTAATAAACTGTGTTGCCTGTTAGCCAGACAATAATACTGTAAATTAAGTAATCATGTGACTAAATTAAAAAGGAATATCACAAACAAAAGTTTATCAACTTTAAAAAATTACAAGAAACTGTGGACCACAATGAATGATATAATTGAAAGAAAATCTAAAACATCCATTTCTTTAATTTATTCTGATTGAGCATTCATAACAAAACCTTATGATATATCTACCTATTTTAATAATTCCTTTATGGGCTGTGCTACATGTGGGGTTGTTTTGTGTGTTTTCTAAGGTTGCGTTCCGAATCACATACTTTCTACTATATAGTATGTAAAAAAAAAAGATTTAGGATGTCCTGATTCTTGTGGCCAGATTTAGGATGGTTAGAAATACCCGGATGACCTACTTCATGGGGCCAAGATTGTTAGTGTTGAAAAATGCATCCTATTTGGGCGATTGTGACCCACAATCCAGTGCGCACGCGAAGTGACGTCACATCGACGAAGCCTCCATATGAAAACAAACGGGGATGCGACGGATATAAAAGCAAGAGGCAAGATCAAGGCGCAATGTTATGATGAAATAAGAGAGTAAAGTATGTCCCAATAGTATGCCTACTGCATCCTAACTAGATTATTTTTATCGTCGGATGTAGTATGTAGAATAGAAAAAATAAAAAAGTATGCTATTCGGAACGCAACCTCAGTTTGTTCTTTTTCCCTCTTAAATTGCTGCCATGTTGCTGACCTGATGAGATAAGATAAGATAGTCTTTATTGTCATTGTACACTCACATATACAACGAAATTGGGATTGCCAACTGAAGGTGCATTATTACACACACAGAAAAAACAGACAAGCAATTTAAGATAAAAAAACAGTATAAGCTGCCTGTGATGTGCCAGATCTGTGCCTTGTTTTGCAGAGCTCCTGAAGCCTCTCCTTCTCCTGGTTACCTGCTGCCTGGAGGCTCCACTCACTCTGTCTCTGCAGCCAGGCCCAACAGCATGGTCACCAGTCAACATGTTCAACCTGCTGCCATGCTGCCCGATAGAGATCAGACACTCTGAGTCTATCGAGGTGTTCAAGTCTAAACTTAAGACTTATCTCTTTGAATTAACCTTTGGTTAGCGCTTGTCCACCTCCCTGCTGGCGCGCGGTCGGTGGCGGGTCACCCTGTCTGGGGTCGGTTTCTCTGGCCTCTGCTGGGGGGGAGCTTGCTCTGGGGAAAGTGCCGGTCTGTGGCTGTTCCGGTGGGCTGCCCTGGCCACTGGGGCAAATTGGCGTCTGACTGTGGGCGCCGCTGCTGGGGGGTGGGATCATGCTTTGCCTCCGGACATGCGGTCGCGGCGGCCTGCGGGGCTTGGCTGGGTGGGTCATGTCGGCTGGTGGGTTGGGCCGGGGGCGGGGCGTTGGGGCGGCGCCGCTGCCTGCCGCTGTCATTGGTGTGCTCTGGTCTGGGGGAGGCCGGGGGGGGGGGGGTGATGGTGTCGGGGTGCGTGCTCAGGCGTCTGCGGTGGCGCCGTGCTATTGCCTGACTGGCGTCTGTGTTTCGCGGCCCGGCGTCGATGCTCCTCCGGCCGGTCCTGGCTCTGGGTGTGCCGATGGCGGTGGCGGATGCGTCGCGCCCTTTGTGCTCGGCGCCTCTGGCCTTGCCTCATGGGCTGGGCGTGGCCGGTCCGGCGGGCCTGAGTGGGGCTGTACGGGCCGCCCCTCCGGGGGTTTCGGCTGTGGTTACTCCTCGTGGCAGCGGTGCATTTGGCTATTTCCCTATTCTATACTATCTATTCTCTATCTATGGCCCCGGTCCTCCTCTGGACTAGTGCCGCACTGGGGCGTGCTCTCTGGGGGCGGGGTGCTGGGGGGCAGGCTCTGGGTCTGGGGGGCTGGCGCCGATTGTGTGTCGGCGGGGAACGGTAGAGTGTAAATCAATGTAAATTAATGTTAATTGTGTTCATATTGTTTAACATTATTATAGCGTTATTATTAACAGCCTGAGGAGCTGCCTCGGTCTCAGTTTGTCTGGGCCTGAGTACCGGTTGTCCTCCCACTGAAAAATTGTCCTGCCGACGCAAAACGCATAACTGATACCATTTCTCTAACATTTGTGCTCCTCTGTCTATCTTCCATGATTGGCTGAGCGATGCCCCGGGGGTTCTCTCCCTCTGTCTACCTGCTCGACTGACTCCGAGTTCTGTGCGGAATCAGCTGTCCTAGGAACGGATGCTCCCCGCCTGCTATTGCCTCACATCAGCACTGATTCACCGTCCATCAGGATAGTACTCTTTCTACTCGCTTGCTTGTTCAATCTTTAAATTAATTTTTGCTTTGCTCACTGGTTGCCTGTCTGTCCTCTTCCAGTTTTCTGGTCCCCCCTCTGGCAGCATCTGAAGTCTTCCTGCATCCACACTATTCACACTTTACTTTAGTATTAACATGTAAACATCTGGTCAATGATCAAATTCCTTTGTGATTTTTCTCTACTTATGACATCTATTGCAGTATGTCCGTTCTGGGAGAGGGATCCCTTACTCTGTCGACTCTCCCTGAGATTTCTTAAAAAAAAAAATGTTAATCTCGGTAAAGGGTTTTTTACTGGGAGTTTTTTTCTCAGCCGAGCTAAGGGTGTAAGGGCAGGGTGTCATACTGTATCATATTGTATGGAATGTAAACCTCTTGCTGCCATGTTGCTGACCTGTTGCATGTTGCTGACCTGTTGACATGTTGCTGACCTGTTGCATGTTGCTGACCTATTGCCATGTTGCTGACCTATTGCCATGTTGCTGACCTATTGCATATTGCTGACCTATTGCCATGTTGCTGACCTATTGCATGTTGCTGACCTGTTGCCATGTTGCTGACCTATTGCTGACCTATTGCCATGTTGCTGACCTATTGCATGTTGCTGACCTATTGCCATGTTGCCGACCTGTTGCTGACCTATTGCATGTTGCTGACCTATTGCATGTTGCTGACCTATTGCCATGTTGCTGACCTATTGCATGTTGCTGACCTGTTGCCATGTTGCTGACCTATTGCCATGTTGCTGACCTATTGCCTTGTTGCTGACCTATTGCCATGTTGCCGACCTATTGCCATGTTGCCGACCTATTGCATGTTGCTGACCTGTTGCCATGTTGCTGACCTATTGCCATGTTGCTGACCTATTGCCATGTTGCCGACCTATTGCATGTTGCTGACCTATTGCCATGTTGCCGACCTATTGCTGACCTATTGCCATGTTGCTGACCTATTGCCATGTTGCTGACCTATTGACCTGTTGCTGACCTGTTGCCATGTTGCTGACCTATTGCATGTTGCTGACCTATTGCATGTTGCTGACCTATTGTCATGTTGCCGACCTGTTGCTGACCTATTGCATGTTGCTGACCTATTGCCATGTTGCTGACCTATTGCATGTTGCTGACCTGTTGCCATGTTGCTGACCTATTGCCATGTTGCTGACCTATTGCCTTGTTGCTGACCTATTGCCATGTTGCTGACCTATTGCCATGTTGCCGACCTATTGCATGTTGCTGACCTGTTGCCATGTTGCTGACCTATTGCCATGTTGCTGACCTATTGCCTTGTTGCTGACCTATTGCCATGTTGCTGACCTATTGCCATGTTGCCGACCTATTGACCTGTTGCTGACCTGTTGCCATGTTGCTGACCTATTGCCATGTTGCTGACCTATTGCCATGTTGCTGACCTATTGCCATGTTGCCGACCTATTGCATGTTGCTGACCTATTGCCATGTTGCTGACCTATTGCCATGTTGCTGACCTATTGCCATGTTGCTGACCTATTGACCTGTTGCTGACCTGTTGCCATGTTGCTGACCTATTGCCATGTTGCTGACCTATTGCATGTTGCTGACCTATTGCATGTTGCTGACCTATTGTCATGTTGCCGACCTGTTGCTGACCTATTGCATGTTGCTGACCTATTGCCATGTTGCTGACCTATTGCATGTTGCTGACCTGTTGCCATGTTGCTGACCTATTGCATGTTGCTGACCTATTGCATGTTGCTGACCTATTGCCATGTTGCTGACCTATTGCCATGTTGCTGCCCTATTGACATGTTGCTGACCTATTGCATGTTGCCGACCTATTGCATGTTGCTGCCATGCTCATCCTGCATGGTGCTCTGGCTGCACCACAGACAACAGGAAAGCTCTCCAGCGCATCATTAAGAGCTGAGAGGATCACCGGCACCCAGCTCCCCAGACTGGAGGACGTCTACCTGACCCGCTGTACTCGGAGGGTCAAGGGATCACACACACACCTACAAACCAAACACACTTAATGCCCAACAGACTACAAGACTCATAAAAGACTTTGGCTGTGTTGTAAAAGCCCTACTAACGTCCTCCCTCCCTACATACTCAACATGCACAAACCCTGGACACTGCCTCAGTCTACCCTCAGGAAGACACTACAGGACACTGAGCGCCCGCACAGAGCTGTGACATTACTAAACTCCACTCCCACTCCACTGCCACACTGACACTCCCCCATCTCATCTCATACACATGATTGCACTTAAGGACTTGGACTTTTTTAAAACATTTTACTTTGATATATATTTTATTCATACATATATTGCTGATACCGTTGATGATGTTGTGTTTTAAATATTTTCTTCATATTGATATAAATATCAACATTTTGTACTGTGCAACTGGAGGACTGCTCCAAACAAAATGTAGTTGTCTTGTACAATGACAATAAAGTTATATTCTATTCTATTATGCTGCTGCCATGTTGCTGACCTGTTGTTGCCAGGTTGCTGCCAAAACCATCTGCAAAACCAGATCGTTCTGATGTAGACAATAATAATATTTCTGTGTTCTATATCATTTTGTTTGCATATTCCTTCTGTTTTTTTTAAATAACCTGATTAAGTAATAACATGTTTTGTTCACAGAAGGAATACAAAAAGAAAAGAAAAAGACGATGATGAAAGCAGCACACGGCAAGTTTAAGAAAAACAACTGTGTGCATCTGAGTCTAAACAAAGACATAAGAACAGTGAGGCTGTAGACTGGACACATTTGGGTTTGACACCAAAATATGAATATGAGACAATAGATCAACTTTGACCCATTGACATCAGTTGCTGTTTGTTTGTTTTTTTGGGGAAAGGGGGGGGGAGGGGTTACTCTCTTCAGTCTCCTCTTTAGCAGGTAAAATGCATACTCTATAGGGTTTAAGTCTGGAGATTGACTTGGCCAGTCTGAAACCTTCCATTTCTTGCCCCTGATTAACTCCTTTGTTGTGTTTTGGGTCATTGTCTTGCTGCATGATGAAGGATCTTCCAATCAGTTTGGTTGCATCTTTCTTTAAATTGTCAGACAAAATGTTTCTGTAAACTTCTGAGTTCATTTAGCTGTTGCCATCATGTGTTACATCATCAATGAAGAATAATGAGCCCGTCCCAGAAGAAGCCAGGCAAGCCCAAGCCATGACATTGCCTCCACCGTGTTTCACAGATGAGCTTGTATGTTTGGGATCATGAGCAGATCCTTTCTTTCTCCAAACTTTAGCCTTTCCATCAAAACTGTTTTTTTTAGCTTAAATGTGCTTATATCGTACACAGTGTGTGTGTGTGCCTGTAGTTGTACAAAGCTCCTATCCTAATGGACTGAGCCTCCAAGAGAAAACAGTATTTATACAGTAAGCAACACACACACACACACACACACACACACACACACACACACACACACACACACACTTACTTACTTACTTGGTGGAGGTCTTGGCAGTATTTTCCAAAGGGGCCCTATTAGCAATGAATTACACATATACCCTATAGACACACACAACCACATTTTGACCCAATTAAAATTATTAACACACAAGCACATGGATATACATATACAAGAAAAGAAAACAAAAGTGCACATGCTTCTACAAACATATATGCACACACACACACACACACACACACACACACACACACACACACACACACACACACACACACACACACACACACACACACACACACACACACACACACACACACACTCTGAATCCCTACTGAATCCTTTCAACAACATACTCACACAGGTTTACATCCGCTCTAACGAAGCACAAACACACATGTTGGCAAATCCCCTTATGTCAACACACACGCTCCAAACATCCCAACATCCCTATGGAAACAAGATTTACACACACACACACACACACACACACACACACACACACACACACACACACACACACACACAGACAGACAGAAGAACAAAATTAAAAGAGCACCTTGAGATGCTCCAAATAATCTTACAATTCTCCAAATACTCTAATAGTAGAAGATCCCCAAGGAATACAGTTTTAATATTTTTTTTTCCACTCCATTCAGTGTTTATACACTGGTCTCTAGTGCGCTGTGTCCCAAAGCTCTTTCTGCTAATTAACTGAGATAAGGTTCCATAAAAAACATTCTATTAAAAAAGGCCAGAGATGTTTGTGATGAAAGCAAGGCACACTCCACACAGTAGCACACATTAGCATTTCGCTATAGCTCACCGAGATAGTTAAGTTAAAGCTGGGGTATATGATTTCTGATTGGTCAAAGTTAATAGTATGAGCTGTACACTTTGACCAATCAGAGTGAGGCTCCGATTCTCTGTTCTTATTGGCTGATGGGACTGTCCATTCACTTTGGCACGACGTTGTTGGTGTAGAGCGTGTCAGGGAGGGACCAAAGAGAACAAGTGGAGCGGTTGAGGTATTTGGATTCGAATCTCTATCCCAACTGCCATTTTCTCCCCAAATCCTCCACCCCAGCTTTAAACACATGGGCTCTGTTGTAAAGCTATGGATCCATTCACAACATCTCAAACTGCTCAATTATAATATTTGAGTGGTTTGGAAAGAATAACGTTTTTAAAGTTGTTTTCACATTTAAACCTGCGGTGTGTAGAATTTTGGGTTTTATTTCCTAGCAGACTTTGTAGAAAGTAATTTTAATATCCATAAGTAAGTCTAATTTAGTGTATTATAGCTGAAAACTATTTTTAGAATATTTTTTTTTCCCTTAGAAAGGGTCTCATATATGTTCATACCTTGGACCAAGGCATTGGCGCCGCCATGTTGGAAGTGTCATAGTTGGAATGTCATCAGGTGCTGTTTTGTTCTTGTCCTTGAAGGCCACTGTAGCTTCTGTTATTATTCTAAAGGGGTGGGGTTACCCAGGGAGTGTTGCATTCCAGAACTTTCTATAACTTTCTTAATGTCATATTACACACTGCACCTTTAAGAGGCTACACAAAATGATTTATAGTAGTATAAGCCAATGCATGTTTCTTTGCACGGCGTGGTGGCCAAGTGGTAAGGCGTTGGTCTCGTAAACCAAAGATCATGGGTTCAATTCCCATCCATGCCTTTAAATGGAACAGTTGGAATTAATGATTGCAAATTTACACGTAAGGTGTATAGGGGAGAGTGGCCTGAGTTGTGCCGGTGGGGAAGTTGTGCCACCCTTTGTTTATAGAAAATCACAGAAGAAATTGGTGGTTGTTTTTTTTCTCCAATTGTTACAATTACATTTTTGGTGTGTCTAGAAAAGTGCCTAAGACTATACCCCCAATGTCCTCCTAATTATTTCATAGCCTGTGCAAAATAATATGTATTTTAGTTATTTCGTTAAAATGATTTTGTGTGTGTGTATATGTGTGTGAGTGAGTGTGTGAGCGAGTGAGTGTGTGTTGATATGAGTGAGTGAGTGTGTGTGTGTGTGTGAGAGTGAGTCAGATTGTGTGTGTGTGTTTATATAGTGTGTGTGAGTGAGTGAGTGAGTGTGTATTTATATGGTGTGTGTGTATATGTGTGTATTCTTCAGTTTGTGTGCGTGTGTTTTTGTGAGTGAATGAGTGAGTGTGTGTGAGTATGTGAGTTAGTGAGTGAGTGTTTCTATGGTGTGTGTGTGTGTGTGTGTGTGTGTGTGTTTGAAAAGGGAGGGAAAAAATGCATGTATTTGCCTGTGTGAATAGGCCTGTGTCTGGATACTATTATTACCATATCACTTTAAGCCTTTTAAACACACACACACACACACACACACACACACACACACACACACCGCGCCCTCTCACGTTCAGTCTTGACATTTGGAAAAGTTAAATTTAGAATGGAACAGAACAGGGAAGGCAAAGTAAATGGCAAGCAAGTCAATCGCAAATAACATAATACGACCCCAGAATATAAAAATGCCAGGAAAATATAACTCCTTAAAGGTGCAGTGTGTAACTTTGTGTGTGTCCAGAGAAGTGAAACATTTTCTAAGGTATATTCTCATAATAACTGAATAAACAAACTTTCCTCACAGGGAAAATGTGATCCCTGGAACACTGTTTGAAGTTAGAAAGCTTCCTGAAAAGTTACTGTTTCACTGTTGTTGTTGTTTACAGCAGCAGGGCCCACAGTTTGGTTAACAAACATATTCGAGTCTTACGTTTGGTTACAGGTTCCTCAAAATAATTTAGTTGTATGTATGTACATGTAGAAAAAAATATGTTTAGTAAACTAACTGCAGGCTCTGTGAATGTAAACAAATCCCCCTCCTCTGAAACTACACAGTGACCCTTTAAAGTCAACATTCAACCATTTTTTCCATGCTCTTTCTATCCAATTTGGCTTGAGCTCCTCTGTTAACCTTTCCGTGACCTGCAGAGAATAACACGGATGTTTTAAAGACAGTTTGCATTTGGAAACGCTAGCTATAGACAACAACATATTTGTGATTCTTCCAACAGCAGAAAAGTGGGTGTTAATACACAACCTAGGCTCTTAAACTCGTATGTAAACAAAGGGAGCCCATCGTAGCTAGCATCATGCCTGTTTACAAAGCCTAGGCTGTGTATTAACACTAGATTTTCTTTCACAAACACACACAAAGTATACGACCAGGTAGTGTCTGCCTTGTTATGACGTCAGCAAAGATGCTATTAATGACTTTCCATTCATCACATACAGGTCAGGTTTCATTTTCCACTTGTGTTCCACCCTACCTTAACATTAGCCCACACACACACACACACACACACACACACACACACACACACACACACACACACACACACACACACACACACACACACACACACACACACACACACACACACACACACACACACACACACACACACACACACACACACACACACAGGTGTCTGTCTACCTTTTCCATCTGTTGTGTTTTGTTCTACTCCCCCTCTAAACTACAAGCCCTCATCTCTGACTCACACTGGCCTCACCTGAACCTAGGGGCTTTAAATGGGAAGGGATTAAACCTGCAGTGTGTAGAATTTTGGGTTTTATTTCCTAGATTTTGTAGAAAGTAATTATAATATCCATAAGTACATTTAATTTAGTGCATAATAGCTGAAAACAAAGTTTTGAATTATAATTTTTTCTCTTAGAAAGGGTCTCATATATGTCCATATTTCTGCATATTTTGGACCAAGGCCTAGTGCCGCCATCTTGAAAGTGTCATAGTTGGAATTTCATCAGGTGCATTGTTTAAAATTCAGAATTGTGCGTAACGGACAGGTAAACACGTACCCTACGGCGTTTTGTTGTGTAATAAATGTTTAAATGTGCCGGTAAAAGTTAGAAACGCCGGGTGTTTCTTTACACAAACTGTCAAAAATAACGGAAGATAGCATAGACTAGACAGTGAATTAATGCAAGTGTGCTTCATTTGTACCGTGTGCTGTCGTCCTGTTTACATTTTAGTTTGTGTCAATTGCTTCCAGTCGCCGTTTTATAAAATTATCAGACGGTGCCATCTCCACAGCCGTCCTCGAGCAGCATCACCAGCTCGCCGTCCTTCCACAGGCCGGCGGAGGCCAAGCCGAGCCCCGTGGCAGCAGTGGCCCCCAGCCCGGACGGCCCCTCACACAACAGCAGCAGCAGCAGTGGCCCCCAGCCCGGACGGCCCCTCACACGGCAGCAGCAGCAGCAGCAGCAGGGCCCGACTGGAGCCTGAAGACCCAGGCTCCCAACTGGACAAGTTGAGGAGCCAGATGAAGGAGCTACTGATGTCTGTGGAGCTGCAGCAAATGTAAGAAGACTCAGTGTGGAGGAGAAACAGGGGCTGTGAAATGTGTGAGCCCTTAAAAAAACAAACAAGAAAACGTAAAGCTAAATGTGTCATGCAAGAATACCCTAAATATACCTGCTCCTTTTAACTGAGTCAACTAACACATTTAACACAATATGTTTAGATTTATTGGCAAGTAATACCTCAAATCAGCAAAATCCCTCTGTGACATTGCCCCCATCATAATTAAGCAAGCCAAAAGGAACGCCCAACCCTGGCTCACCCACTACACAGGGGACATACAGAGGCGATGCAGGACAAACTTCAGGTATCTCTTGATATGGTTAAATGTCTGATGCTGACATATCTGGATGCAGTTATGTTAGCACACCAATCCTAAATTTCCAATAGATATTTCTCTGTTGCTGTGGGTGAATTATCCTCATCCTCAGCGCCCCTAACGTGTGGTGTCCCACAGGGGTCAATTCTTGGACCTGTATTATTCTCCGTTTACATGATTCTGTTGGGTAGCCATAATACCAATTTTCATTGTTATGCAGATGACACCCGACTCTATGGCTGGTAATAACACTGACCACATTTCTCGTATAACGGCTTGTCTCTCTAACATCAAATGCATGCTGTCACTAAACGTCCTTGATCTCAATGATTCTAAATCTGAGGTGGTTGTATTTCAAACACTTTGGTGGCCATCTACTAGATGCCAAGTACAGATGAAGATGATAAAGGCACACAAAGATTAGAGAATATTGTGGCTTCCCAACTTCTTCTACCAGACACACTTTCCTCAGTGTTTTTGCAGTAATCATTAAAACCCTCTGGGGTCTACGGCCGCGCTGGCATATTGTTATTCAACAAAGAAACACATTTCCACAGACCCTGAACTCACCCAGGAAGCTATTTTCCTTTTAAAGTGAAGGTCTATTTGAGCTCAAAACTGGTTTTCAGTGTTTTGTTGTAGCAGGGAAAGAGAGGGAGAGACAGACAGAGGGAGGGAGAGCGAAAGAGGAGGGGGAGAGAGGGGGGGTGAAAGAGACAGAGAGAGACAGAGGGGGGGAGAGAGAGAGAGGGAATGAGGGAGAGGGGAGAGAGGGAGAGAGAGAGGGAAAGAGAGGGGGAGAGAGAAGGGGAAGAGAGAGAGAGAGGGGAGAAAGAGAGAGGGAGAGGGAAAGAGAGACAGAGAGAGAGAGACGGAGAGACAGATTTTAACTGGCTTCATCCATCATCTAGAATTTTGTTTTTTAAAGAGAAGCAAAAATAATCCTAAACATATTTGCTAGATATTGGCGAATTTTCTGAAAAACATTTTATAGAAAAAATTATAGTTTTATATCAGTAATCAACTAGCATGATATTTATATGTTGAAATGATATCTATGATTATATCCCATTCACCTGCAGTGTCTCGACTTTGACCACTGGGTGGTAGTAATGCGCTCTATATCGAGGAGAAGAAGAATCTGGTCATGAGCTGCGCATGCGTGGTATTTTCTCACAGCATTGGAAGATTCAGCAGACAACACAAGCCTCTTCACCGTCTCATCTTTATTTATCAGGTTGGTAATGTTTCTAAACCTCACCGTGGTTGTTGTAGTTTGTTAACGAAAGTTGAGAGATCGTTTCAGTTTAAGGTAATATAGTGGAATGAGTGGAGTTTGTCTTACTTTCACTAAAGTGTAGCTGCCAAGAAACAAACAGGGTGCCGTCTCCCGCGTTTACTGTTAAGGCTCTTTCCCGCTACATTGTACCGTTAACTCGCCTCTGGTACAGGTACTGTTGTTTATGTCGTTTTCTACACAAGATAGTCGTCGTTATTATCTTTCAAACTTCCAGCAGGACATGTAGCCTACAGTATTAGCCTCAGCTTGCCTTACACACAGCAGAGTCTCAGAGCTACACCGCCAATATCTGGAGTGAACTTTTACTAAAGGCTTCTGCTCTTTCATACGTAATCACAACACAAGGAAACCTTTCTGTGTCGCCAAGGTTCTTCTCTGTATGTTCTGGGTTACACTAGAAGACATTGATGGGACATTTAGAGAAGTAATATTAACGGCAGCATACACAGCCATACCCAGAAGTAGAGGGAGAATGAAGATATGGGGGACAGAGGAATGCAGCACAGCTGTTAAAGACAGGAATAGAGCGTTTAGAATGTTAAAGAGAACTCATACTCTTCAGAATCTAATTGATTTATAAACTTATCTATGATACTTATGATACTAACTTATTATAAACAGATAGAAGTTAGGCCAATAGGGAAAGGTTATGAAGGACAGACAGGGATATGTCTCTTATTACAGAAGCTATTCTGATGTAGGGAGCACATGAGGTCAGCCTTGTCAGCTACTAGCAGTTGTTGCTGTCAATCTCCCCGTTGCAACACATGCATAGCTGCAACACACACACACACACACACACACACACACACACACACACACACACACACACACACACACACACACACACACACACACACACACACACACACACACACACACACACACACACACACACACACACACACACACACAGAGATCTTAGCTGCTCCTGTTGCTTCGTTAGAATGTAGCCATTAACTGTGACCTGACTGCTGAAATGCCATGTGATGTCTGCAACTTCAATAAGCCAGCCATCTTTGAGAACTCCAAACTCCGCATTCCTCTTGATTCTCGGCCGACCTTAAATTAAAGTAGTGAACTAGGAAACCCAGTATATTATAAAAAAGCTCTGGCTCAGGTACGAGAAGTCTCTCTCTCCATGCAGTGTGTAGTACTAACCTAGTGTCTCTCTCTCTCTCTCTCTCTCTAGTAGTGAAGAAGGCAAATAAATAAAGTTGGAGGGAGTTTTGTAATAACACGGGCAGGTCAACTCCTATAAGTACGGTATGGGGAATGTAGAAAAGATGAGGGGGGTTCAGAGAGTTGCTGTACCCAGTGCTAAAAGATACAGAGAAGACAGCAGTGTCCAATGAAGATAAGGCAGAAATAGTGTCTATAAACAGTGGCACACAGGAACTAAAGGCCATCTACACAATATAGAGTCCAAAGTAGGAGGAAGGGCCATCTGAGGAAGAAACTCCAGAGAACAAACCATCATTACCAGACTTAGATTAGGGCAAACAGGGTTAAACAGTACTGTGCATCTTATAGGTAAGCATCAGGATCAGGCAGCTGTAATGTAGAATCAGAAACAGTTGAGCATTTGCCCTGAGGTCTGAAGAGAACAGGGAACAGTTAAGAGACGGGATGGGAGAGCTATACAGTGCTGTTTGAAAGTTTGTGAACCCCTTGAGCATTTTGGAATTTTATTGTGTTTAACCATTATTAATTCATTTTTATCAATACCAGTATTTTTTACATGAAATAACAGATGTTTGTTTATCAATTCAACATTTATTTTCCAGAAATCAATTGTTAAAAGAGATAAAACAAAATATTTGCCAACTGTTGTATCTGCAAAAGTGTGTGAACCCTGAGCTGCATTGCTTAAATCGAGCAGGTAAAAACAATCAGGTGGGCCAAACAAGAGATAAAACCAGGTCAGTTTAGGCTCACCAAAGTGAACCCATACAGGTCAGACATGCCAAAAGGGAAAACATTCTCAGAGGATCTCAGGAATAGAGTTGTGATGCTGCACATTTGTCTGGGGACAGCTATAAATTCATTTAAAAAAAGTTTGAGCTCCATCGGTCCACCGTGAGGCAAATCATCTACAAATGGAGAGCTTTCAGAGTGACTGAACATCTGCCTAGAAGTGGATTTCCTTCAAAAATATCCTCAAGCGCCACAAGAAAAGTGATTTTTCAGTTAAAAGCCAACCCAAACATTACATCTAGTGATTTGTAGCATCTGGGACAGATGTGCATGGTTCCACAATAAGAATAAGTCAACATGGCTTTCATGGGAGGGTTGCTGAAGAAGCCTCTGCTCTCAAAAAAGAACAAAACTGCTTGTCACAACTTTGCCAGAGAGCACCTGGAGATACCAGAAGAATTATTCTGTGGACAGATTAGTCCAAAATGTAACTGTTTGGTCACAACCAAAACCGCCATCTTTGGGCAAAAACGCAACTCTGCCTACCACCAAGAGAACCTTCTCCCAAGTGAAGAAACGTGGTGGCAAATGGTCTGCAAATCTCCAGAGGTAATGTTTGGGTTGGCTTTTACCTGAAAAATCACTTTTCTTGTGACGCATGAGGATATTTTTTGAAGGAAGTCCACTTCTAGGCAGATGTTAAGTCATTCTTAAAGTTCTCCATTTGTAGATGATTTGCCTCACGGTGGACCGATGGAGCTCAAACTTTTTATATGAATGTATAGCTGTCCCCAGACAAATGTGCAACATCATAACTCTATTCCTGAGATCCTCTGAGATTGTTTTCCCCTTTTAGCATGTCTGACCTGTATGGGTTCACTTTGGTGAGCCTAAACTGACTTGTTTTCTTCTTTGTTTTACCTTGTGCCACCCAATTTCTTCCCTAAAGATCTCTCATTACATTGGTCTATTTCATCAATCAGTTTGGCCCACCTGATTGTTTTTACCTGCTCGATTTAAGCAATGCAGCTCAGGGTTCACACACTTTTGCAGATACAACAGTTGGCAAATAATTTGTTTTATCTCTTTTAACAATTGATTTCTGGAAAATAAATGTTGAATTGATAAACAAACATCTGTTATTTCATATAAAAAATACTGGTATTGATAAAAATGAATTAATAATGGTTAAACACAATACAGTTCCAAAATGCTCAATGGGTTCACAAACTTTCAAACAGCACTGTATGTCTGAAAGATACAAGAGGGGACAATTTAATTTGTATTTTAATTTTTAAGACACTGAATTAATGGGAATAATATAACTTATTATAATTATACAAATTAATTTAATTAATTACATTTTTAATTTATTTCTTTTAATTGTCTTGCTTAGGGTCTTGCTCTGGTTCACACTCCAATACAGTAGGTGGTGGTAATGCACCTTTAACACTTGGTGCCACCCTCCAGTAAAACAAAACGAAGAAGAAGCAGCACGTCCTGTCTGACCAAACGTCTGTGAGCTCGACACACAAACACCTTCTCTGGTTACAATCTGCTGCCACCGAGGAAGAAGCATGAGTTCTCCACAAACGGTGACTATACACTTTATGTTACTATGGTGTTTATATGACGTTTCTTCTGTTTTTACCCGGTAAAAGTGTTTCTTCATGGGGGAATTGTTCCTCAGCCTCGTGGGTCTAAGAGTCAAATTGAATGGTAAAGTCAGCTGATCAGCCTAGGCCTCATTTCCTCTAACGGCAGCCCCCTTTTTTTGTTTTGCTGCACTGAACTGGCAGTGTAGAGGAAGTCGTTTAAAGCCACTACGAGTAACATGGCACGTTGGCGTCCCCTTTGGACAAAACCGGTAATATTTTTACGACACCCGCTGTCGTAAAGCTGTTTTCTAGCTCGTGCCGGGCGTGCGAGTGTCAAATGGTTAGGGCGCCGCGCAATATAGTGCATATCCGTGTGTTGAAAGTGTGAGGACACGTAATCTTTCAGCTCCATGAGAGTAGTTAGATGACACTGCTGCATCAACTCATTGCAATCAGGTGTGTGTAGCACTGAATGGCATTAGTTGATGCAGTGTCACTAACCACTGTCACGGAGCCGAAAAGAATCCGATGCCCTCACACTATCAACACACGGACATGCACTATTCTGCGTCCTAATCATTTGACACTCGCACGGCCAGCACACGCTAGAAAACAGCTTTACGACAGCGGGTGTCGTAAAAATACTACCGCTTTTGTCCAAAGCGGCCTCCAACCGACAAAGTTACTCGTAGCCACTTTAAGAATGTATTTGCTTCCGCCAACACAAACAGTCCGGCAATAGCAATCAGAGCGGAGCGTGTTGCCAGGCAACGTGTAAACAACTTGCTAGTCATGCAGTGTTTACTCTGGTAACATTAACTGTTAACTGTGCTCACAAACGGGGAGACTGGCTCACAGCCAACCTGAGTCACCTACGCAGTTAACACAGGTGAAGCTCGTTAGTGGCTGGAGTGATTTGATCAGTTTGGTAAACAGTCCCGGAGATGTTGGACTCCTATATCAGCGCTCTTGCAGCCCTCATGGAATGTCTCTCGTCCAATCAAATTACTCTGTAATGATAATAATGGATTGGATTTATATAGCGCTTTTCAAGGCACTCAAAGACGCTTTACAGGGTTCCAGGTTCCATTCATTCACACACAGTCACACTGGTGGTGGCAAACTACCATAGTAGCCACAGCTGCCCTGGGGCAGACTGACGGAAGCGTGGCTGCCATTCAGCGCCTACGGCCCCTCCGACCACCACCACAAACATACAGCAGTCATACACATTCACACGAGGCAAGGTGGGTGAAGTGTCTTGCCCAAGGACACAACAACCATGACACAGGTCGCAGAGCGGGGATCGAACCGCCAACCCTTGGATCATTGGCCAACCTGCTTGACCACCTGAGCCACGGTCGCCCTCTGTCAGCACCAACTGCTGTAAATAATTTTTTTATTTTTTTTTTTTGTATTATTCTTTCGGACAATTCCACACAATACACAATTATCTCTTTCACATCATACATCTTACTTTGTGTTGTCCGAAGGGTGACGGAAGAAGCCAAAGGCTTATCAGGTCCCGCCCTCATTTTCATCAGATTCAGATTCAGATACACATATACACTTTTACTGTTAAAAAAAAAGAAATGGAAAAAAAGAAAGAAAATATAAAAAAAAGAAAAAACACTATTTTGTTGTTGTTTTTTTTATGATTTTGCTTCTTCTTTTTTTTTTTTTTTTTTTTTTAAATCATCAATAAACACTAGTGACCCAGTGTCATTGGAAGCCATGCATGCCCATGCCATCACACTGCCTCCACCATGTTTAACAGATGATGTGGTATGCTTTGGATCATGAGCTGTTCCAAGCCTTCTGCATACTTGTTTTCTTTCAATCATTCTGGTACAGGTTGATCTTAGTTTCATCTGTCCAAAGAGTGCTGTTCCAGAACTGAGCTGGCTTTTTACATGTTTTTTGGCAAAGTCTAATCTGGCCTTTCTATTCTTGAGGCTTAAGAATGGTTTGCACCTTGCACCCTCTGTATTTGCTCTCATGAAGTCTTCTCTTTATGGTAGACTTGGATAATGATATGCCTACCTCCTGGAGACTGCTCTTCACTTGGCTGAATGTTGTGAAGGGGTTTTTATTTAATGTGGAAAGGGTCCTGTGATCATCCACCACTGCTCTTCCTTGGACGTCCAGACCTTATTGTGTTGCTGAGCTCACCAGTTTGATTTTTGTATTCCTCAGAATGTACAACACTGTTGATTTGGCCACTCCTAATGTTTCTGCTATCTCTCTGATGACTTTTTTAGTTTTTCCAGCCTAACAATGGCCTGTTTCACTTGCATTGAGAGCTCCTTTGACCGCATGTTGTAGGTTCCCAGCAACAGCTTCCAAATGCAAATGCCACTCCTGGAATCAACTCCAGACCCTTTACCTTCTTGTTGATGATGAAATAACAAAGGAATAGCCCACACCTGTCCACGAAACAGCTTTTGAGTCAATTGTCCAATTACTTTTGGTCCTTGAAAAACAGAGGTATGCATATCAAAGAGATGTAATTCCTTGACCCTTCCTCCAATTTAGATGTGAACCCCTTAAATTAAAGCTGAAAGTCTGCAATTTTAAGCCCATATTCATATAACTAACTTGAAGATTTTTTAGTAAACGGGTAACATAACAACACTTATGTCAGTGTCCAAATATATATGTACCTAACTGTATCTATAGCTATTGGCAATTGTTACAACTCGTCAAGCTCCCTGTTCTCTGGTCCCTTCTGTGTGATTACTGGCCCCTCCCTAATGTGTGTGACCTGTGTCTCCAATGTCTTTGAGTATTAAAGTCATTGGAGAGAAGAATAAAACTGATTCTTGATACTTCTGTTATTGATAGATATCTATTTATGTCTGTTGGCAATTGTCAAGACTTGTCAAGCTCCCTATTTTCTGGTGTCATCTTTTCATATTTCCCTGTTTCCTGTTTTATTTTGGTAAACATTGTCTTGTCCTGTCAGTGTCCCTTCTGTGTGATGACTGGCCCCACCCTAATGTGTGTGACCTGTGTCTCCAATGTCTTTGAGTATTAAAGTCCTTGTCTTATTTTCATCTGTTGTAAAATTCTAACGATTCCCATCTCTACTGCCGACCCTGACTGCACATCTCTGCCTCACTCATACTCTGTCTTTGTATTTCTGTCTGTCTGTCGCTACAGAAACAAAAAGGAACAAAGAAACCTAAACCTCACCGCTGTCAACAGTGTAAGAAAGAGTTCATGTGGAGGTCGGACCTAACGAGACACCAGAGAAGCCACACTGGAGAGAAGCCGTACAGCTGTGACCAATGTGGGAAAACCTTCACTAGATCAGGACACCTCAAAGGCCACCAACGTATTCACACTGGTGAGAAGCCGTTCAGCTGTGACCAGTGTGGCGAAACCTTCACTCACTCAGGAACCCTCAAAGTCCACCAACGTATTCACACCGGAGAGAAGCCGTACAGCTGTGGCCAGTGTGGCGAAACCTTCACTACATCAGGACACCTCAAACTCCACCAACGTATTCACACCGGAGACAAGCCGTATAGCTGTGACCAGTGTGGTAAAACTTTCTCTCAATCATCTACCCTGCAGAAACACAGCCTTATTCACACTGGAGAGAAGCCATACAGCTGTGACCAATGTGGGAAAACTTTCACTCACTCAGGAGACCTCAAAAAACACCAACGTATTCACACTGGAGAGAAGCCGTACAGCTGTGAGGACTGTAGCCAGAGATTCACCCAGCTATGTAATTACAGTACTCACAGAAATATCCACACAAAGGAAAAAATCTACCCATGTCAGGAATGTGGGAAAGTCTTCAGTTCCTACAACTCATACCATCTTCATGAGCGTATCCACACTGGAGTCAAAGAGTACCAATGTCAACGCTGTGACAAACGGTTCTACACATCGTCTAACCTCTCAGTGCATGAGAGAATCCACACTGGACTCAAAGAGTACCAATGTCAACACTGTGACAAACGGTTCTACACATCGTCTAACCTCTCAGTGCATGAGAGAATCCACACAGGACACAAACCGTACTGCTGTGTCAAATGTATGAAAAGCTTCACCCAAAACTCCAACCTGAAGAAACACAAGTGTGTTTAAACTATCAGTTATTATCAGAGTTATTAAGGCATCAGCTAACCATTATATACTGTTTCTGTTTGTCATAAATCAAAACATGACGGTGAGAGATTATATTAGGATTTTTTTTTTCTTATCATATGACGTGTGAATATCATGTAATAAATGCAGAGCCCTGTTTTCATGTGAAATTCCACCTCTCAATAAGGATAAAAAGATTCTGTTTTAGACCCTCATTCATCTGAGTAAACCCATTTCCAAGAGTGTATCTGATCCCATCAGAATATTTCTTTTACATTTTGATTTGAGGAGGTCTTTCTTGTCAAATGTTATAATAGTTATGTAGTTTTTGAAATGTTTTAACGACTGTATGCAGTTGTCTTTTTAATGTTTGAAACCATTTATTTTCTTTGTTATTTTGAATCGATTTAAAGTTGTATTCAATTATATATAATATGTTTATTCTAATGAACTGTTTTATTTAGAAAATGAATTATGAATTATTAGGAGTATGAACTTTCTGAAAAACTGAAATTGTCCTTTAATTGGTTTGGAGCTAAACTACATTGCTAGCTTGAGTTGATATGAATCAGCTGAAGGAGTATGATAGGGAGTGAATAGTTAAACTGTCAATGGAAGAATGATGTTGAATATTTAGAAATTTTAATCATTTTCTTAGTTGAAATATTTAAAGAAAGACACAATTTTTTTTTTTAAAGTGTGAAATAATCCTTTAATGGGCAGAATGAGTCACCCATCCTAAACCATATTCACTTTGAGCAACTTGTTTATGAATATAGTTTATTTGTTTTCAGCTTTGTTGTTGTTCAGCTTGTTTTGTCATTTCATTAAAGATTGGACTGATTAAATAAAATATATTTCAGCTTCATTTCTGTAGAACAGATAAAACAGACACATCTGTATTTCACATGCATTTTATTATCAGAGTTATAAGGCATCAGCAAACAATGAAGACTCTCGACCCCCTGCAGTTTGGATACAGGCCTATCTATCTATCTATCTATCTATCTATCTATCTATCTATCTATCTATCTATCTATCTATCTATCTATCTATCTATCTATCTATCTATCTATCTATCTAACTTAGGTTTATTTTTTTAGGTTTATTTATTTAGCACACATTAGCATTAATGGTGCAAGGAGGGAACGAAGCCCAATGGGCTTATACAGAGTTCCACTCCTATCAATAATCACAATCAAATCATATTCAGGTTAACAAATACACTTTAGAAAATGAGACAAAGTACATGAATAATCAAATTTAGATGGAACATGATGTAATAAATCCATGTCTTAGATAGTGAAAACATGTGGGGCAATGGAGAGGACAGGAGGTGATTAGATGATTCATGAAATGATAAGATGTTGTTTAAGCTGCTTTTTAAAGAGTGAGTGGGATGATATGGATCTTAAGAGGTAGGACATTCCATAAAGCAGGGCCTCTATAATCTATCTATCTTTCCTTCTAACTATGTAATGTGGGGAGTTAGTTTCATGTTAGTAAAGCATCTATCTATCTATCTATCTATCTATCTATCTATCTATCTATCTATCTATCTATCTATCTATCTATCTATCTATCTATCTATCTATCTATCTACATTATTCTATTACATGAACAGTATCCTATTTCACTAGTTATTTGTATTGCTATTTTCACACACAGTATTCTATTTTGTCTACACTTAGTTCATTTCATTTTGCATTCTTAATTTACTTATAAGATGCATCCACTTACAAAAGCTCACTGCAACCACTAATCACACTTCAAAAACGAGCCATAAGAATAATCAATAAAGCCGGATATTATGATCACACCAACCTCCTCTTTTTACATTCCCGTATCATAAAGTTCAATGACCTGGTTGAATATGAAGTTGCACAAATCATGTTCAAAGCTAGAAATAAACTGCTACCAGGTAACATACAAAAACCTTTCTTTGACCGAGAGGGGGGTTACAATTTGAGGCAACAGTTAAACTTTAAGACACTGGCGGTACGCACAACTTTAAAATGTCATTGCATCTCAATTGGGGGTGTGAAACTGTGGAATGGGATGAGCACGGAGCTAAAGCAATGTCCAAACATGATCCAGTTTAAAAAAAGGTTCAAAGCAATGATTTTCAAAAGGTACAGGGATGAGGGTGTGAAGTAAGAAGGAAATTATAATTATATGGATATATATACTGATTGTATAGATATGTATGTAGATATGGATATGTTGATTGTTTATAAATATAAATATAGATATATGCATTGTATAAATATATAAAATATAAAAGATTTATAGTATATAGGGTTGTATGTAAATGGAAAGTGTGGTGTCGCCAGTGGTACAGAGAGTATATGGATAAGAGAAGCGAATGTAATTATTGTTTTTGTTTTGTTTTATTTTGTTTTTTTATTTTTTTTGTTTAATGGATGTTTTGATTTTTGATTTTTTTTAGGAAAGGGGTAGGATTAAATAAGTGTATACTTCTTCCTGCTCCTTTTCAGGCATATCTCAACTACACAGATAATTTGTTTTGTTTTTTTGTTTTTTTTGTGAAAAAATAGTTTTTGTTTGTTGTATTTCCATGCTTTTCATTTTGTTTTGTATGTGGATATGTCTGAAATAAAACTAAATCAATCAATCAAAAAATCTTAACTCTACACTCTAATCTGCACTGTGTCCTTGCTCTACTGTTGGGTTTATTTGTGTCTCAGGTGTTGCTCTCTTCACGGCCGGTAAACATTAAAATAAACCAGACAAAACCATAAATCAACGTTTTAAACCAAAATGTAATTTATTAAATCAATCACACAACTCAACTCAAACAGGAGGCTGCAAAAGAAAAAGGGTAAACGGGAGGAAGCCTGGGACAGCCACAGTTGGACTGCAGTATTGCCCAGGTCTTCCTCCAACTAATCTATTCCCCGGACCCTCTAAACTACGATTAAAGTAAAATAACACCACCTAGCAGCCCCCCGATTAACTAAACCATAAAACAAAGCAAGAGCAGCAACACGCAGGTCCGCAGCTGGGAGCAGTTCGCGCTCAGTGAGAGCCAGCCAGCCAGCCGCCCAGGCCACGCCTTTAAGCTCCACAGGAGCAGGAGCACCTGCCCCCAATCAGGCCCCAGAACCCCTGAGAGAGAGAGTATGGAGGAGGCAAGAGGAGGGAGGAGCAGAAAGGTGGGAGCGCGTAACACCCCCAACCTAAGTTAGTATTTTTTTTTTCAAGTTGATAATTTTCTTTCCCCCTGTCATAGACAAACCCAGCAAAAAAAATACACAACAGTCGCAGACCCTGACACACAAGCGCGACAAAAGCAGTCCCGCACCCCACCTCGGCCCACCAGCCTCCCAAAACAGACCGTAGCCCGAACAAAGTCAGCAACATGCTGCAGACACGATCCGATCCATCAGCCCTGCCAACCAAAACACAGGGAGAGCTCCACCAGCTCAAACCAGGCCCAGTGGTTCTCAATTATTTTCTGTCATGCCCACCCTAGGGGACAGAAATTTTTTCACGCCCCCCCCCCCAAAATTGAAATACTATTGAGAACCTGCTAATATTTATTTATTTATCTGTACAAAAACAATGTCTGAGTTTCTGGCACGAGCATTCTGCATACAATCACCTTATTATCAAATTAGATAACAAAAATTAGCTGAGATAACTTCTGCAGCAAAAAAAGTAACAAGACTACTCAGTCTGTGTGAATCTCAGGACAGAGAAACAAGAGCAAATTATTCACTGAGGTTTGCATTTCATTCAAAAAAAAATTAAACTGTAAACGTAGTTAGGGTGGTGTTTTTTTTTATTATTATAGGCCAATAGTAGCCTGGCATTCCCAGACCTGCCACTAGGCGCTGGCAAATTAAATTTGCTGCGCGTGTTGGTCTGGAGACGCTCCGTTGAAGCTTATCAAGACTACCAGAAATCTGGTATAACGTTTCAATTGGTTCTATCTAATATGGGCGCGCCAGAGCCCTTTATATGGTACTCTGGGGCGGACGTAACCGGATGACGACAGTGACGTGCATGCGACGTCGAAGCTGTGATAGTAAACATCAAAGATGGCTGCGGATATGTTGTGTGAGTTTGAGACTGCTTTGGCCTCGACCCTTAACGAATTGGAAGACGGGACTCATAGCTTTCACTAGCAAGTAAGTGGAATGTTCTGTTTTGCCGACCGACAACGGCAAACGTTTAATTGAACAGTTTAACAGCTGTTCGCTAAACGAACGGGGCTTACGTCACTTGTGCATCGCTCTGATTGGTTGTAGTGCTATCCAACTGCGTGCAGTGGCATTTGAAATGCACGAGTAGGAGCCGCCCCTAGAGTTGGAAATTACTATTGATCGTCGCCAGACCCTCTATCGTTCAAGATATCAGGGTCAGGATTTCCAGGCTAGGCCAATAGGCCTTCTGTGATGCGATAACCAATAATTCATTAATGTTATTAGTCTACTTGCTTGATTTCTTTTCAAATAGCCTACAGAGACACTTGGAGACACGTGGACATTTATTTATTTTAAATTGCGGCCTTTCGCGCGGATATGACCATACACAAGCACACATCGCGCTTGCTAGCAAAAAAAAAGAAACATTTTTATTTTTATTTTTTTTTTTTATGGTCATTTGGAAATCAAGGCAGCCCGTGCCCCACCATTTGAGAAGCACTGCTCTAGCCCATACTCCACCTCCCTCCCAAGACAATCCCGCTTGTTCAGGCTCACACGTCAGGCATGCCGTTCAATTGGAGAACTTCCAGTCTCCAGCACAACCACGCCCCCAGCACCAGACAGCGCCCCAACAGGTGTTTGAGCTTCAGCACTGGACAGCGCCACAACACGGGCACAGCCAGGTCTACCAACAACTCCACACCCCTCCTCGGAGAATTCACCGGGCCTAACACCGACCGGACCAGGACCCGTCTCCGCCGAAACAGCGCAACTCACTCCTCCACCCTCCCCAATGGACAACCAGCCAGAGGACGGTGTAGCAGCTACGCTCACTACTTGCTTGTCATCGCACATGCAAAAAAAAAACTGGATTTTTTCCGAGCCAACCTACCATTACACCCTGCAACCATAGGAACGGCCGTCACTTCAGGCTTGACCAACCCCTTACCACCAGCTAAATCACTTCCCAAACAACGAGACACACCTTCAATCGGAAAATAGGGACGAATAGCCACAGGACCGGAGACCAAATCTGACTCAAGGTACCCTGGCGCGCCCCTGCACTGTGTCTCAAACCCCCGGAAAATGACACCGGACTCCACATCAGACTCACTAGATATAGGCAAGACATCACTTATGATAAATGACTGATTCTCAGCTGTGTCCCTCGGAATGATTAACGGCACTTGTTCCCCCACTTGCTCTAAAGGCACAGCGCCCCCCATCAAGAATGGGGCATAACTGTCTCGCTCTGACTCCAGACTCTCAGGAGCCAAGTGTTAACACAACCCACTGACTTCACAGCAGGTTTCTTTTCTCCCCGTAAAGCATAACCATTGGCGACCATGTGCCCCGGCTTATTACAATGGAAACACACTGGACGTTCCCGCGTGCCCCGTCCCTCCCGGGTGTGCTTCCCCTCCGCCCCACTAGCAGTGCTGATTTTACACGACTGGACAGAGACACCATGATTGCTCTCAACATGACATTCTTGTGACACCGTTCTCTCAAACACAGCCTTATATCCATATGCTCTCAACACGGCAGCTTTAATTTAGTCAAAATCCAAACTATCGTCAACTGACAACGTCGCACAAACCTTCTGTGCCCGACCAGTGAGTGCACTCGGCAGCACCAGCGCCCACCAATCACGAGGCCACTTTAAAGTACTTGCGACATGCTCAAAGAGAATAAAGAACTTGTCCACCTCCTCCTCGGAGAAAACCGGAATAAGATCAAGGTGTTCGGTAATAAGATCAAGGTGTTCGGGAATAAGATCAAGGTGTTCGGTAATAAGATGAAGGTGTTCGGTAATAAGATCAAGGTGTTCGGTAATAAGATGAAGGTGTTCGGTAATAAGATCAAGGTGTTCGGTAATAAGATGAAGGTGTTCGGTAATAAGATCAATGTGTTCGGTAACATCTAACTCAGCTGGCTGTATAACTGCTGCGTGCTGTGGCACAGCCGCGTTCATCTCCAGCTCATTTAAACGTACCGTCTCCACCTCAAAATGGCGAGTCATCTCTTTCATTTTTAATTCAAGCTCTTTCTCTTTTTCCTTTACTTCTAATTTATACATTCCTAGCGCTATCTCACTCAATCTTACCTGCTCGCTAAAGCCCGCCCCTTTAGACATAGGAGAGGCAGCCTCGCCCCGCTCCACCAACACTCCCTGCTGAACCATAGCAAAAAACAGCTGATCCTCAGTCAGCTTCTTTTCCGTCTTACTTACGAAACGTCATATCCTTCCCGCAATGAGTTTCAAGTGCCCTCCTAACCCTCCAGATCAAACTCCACCACGCTTTAGAACAAACAGCAAAACCACTACAACGCCAGCGATGAGGGAGCAACCCCAACACTCCCGTCTACCAAAAATAAATCCACGGCGCAGAGCATTAAATCAATAAACGCACGTGCGCTAAACAAAATTCGGACGAGCCGCCATACCGGACGAGCGCCCATATGTTACGGCCGGCCATCCCAGGCTCGTTCAGCCGGCCAGTAAACATGCAAATAAACCAGATGAAACCAAACAATCAAAGTAATAATGTGCTTTATTGTAACCAAACCCACAAGAACAACTCAAGCAGGAGGCTGCAAAAGAAAAAGAGGTAAACGGGAGGAAGACCTGGGGCAGCCACAGTTGGACCACAGTATTGCCCAGGTCTTCCTCCAAATAAACTATTCCCCTGCCCTTCTAAAAACTACAATAAAATAAACAGAACACAACCAAGCAGCCCCCCATTAACTAAACAACCAAAACTAAGGAAAACACCAGCAGCCGACCGTCATCCAGTCAGGCAGGCAGAGAGAGCGAGCCGGCCGCCCAGGCCACGCCTTTAAACTCTGCAGATTAGGAGCACCTGCCCCCAATCAGGCCCCAGAACCCCTGAGAGAGAGAGAGAGAGAGAATGAAGGAGGCAAGAGGAGGGAGGAGAAAACAAGGCGGGAGCCGTAACAGCCTACTACATTGTTAGTAGCTAAACTTGTTTTCTAAATAAAATTGCCTGCTACAGCTACTTTGCCACAGTATAGCCTCCAAAGAGGTGTGAATCAGGCTAGGCTAAAGTAAGCCTACCACATGAAATAAAACAATTGAAAAAAATTGAAGATGGTCTTAATAGGCCTATCTCATATTTTTGATGTTATAACTCAAATGTTATGACTTTTCTGACTACTCAAAATGTAGCCAAAATGGCATTTGTTTTAGAATAGCAGACATTGACACACTACAAAATTGTCGGTAGAATCCTATGTGGATTTTTTACGTGCGCTGAACTGAGTCGTTTAATTGCCTATGACTTTAACTGTATAGCCATAGTAGTCTGTCCGTCGCATGTATAGAACGTAGGCTATGGAACGTCAAACGAGACGACTTTAAGTGGATGCATTTGAAAAGTGACTGAAGAACCACATTAAATATTAAATTTGGTACTGCTGCAACTACTAGTTATATTTTAGTTTATCTTACTTTTATTTAATTTCTTTATGTGACTGTCTGTTTATGTCTTGTATCACTTTGTGGTTCCTTGTATTGTCTCGCATAAAATAAAGTTTAAAAAAAAAAAAAAAAAAGTAACAACCAGTCAGAGGATTCACATTTTGTTATTTATTGTGAAAACCCACCTGGCTGACGAGGTCTGGGATGCCCAGGTCTGTCTCCTCCAGAGCGATGCCATCAGTGTTATTCAGCAGAGTCTTTGGTCCAGTAGCTCATCGTTCTGACCCTCACTGGTGGTGGGAGGCACCAGAAGGTCGTCTAAGGACTTTGATGTTATTTTCCTTTACTATTGTTTGTTTTAAAGTGTCATAAGTTGTTTTTCATTTATTATTTTCATTTCAACTATACGTAACAAAATAACAACCTGGCACTCTGTAATATCATAAAACCAAATAAAAAGATTTTGATTTTAAAAAAATTGAAAGTTCCATATATTCTAGATATATTAGACATATAGTACCTTAATGTTTTTTTTTTGTTGTAATCCCCATACTTCTTCTATACTTCCCTACTATTTAGTATGCCAGAAAATAATTTAGGATGTCCCAATATATGCATGTCAATTGTAGTATGCTGAAAAAAAACATAAATGCAGTAATGTCAGATGAAAAGGGACAGCCTTTTGACTACTTATTGATTTGTATATTAATCAGCCTTTGCTTGGATACAGTGTTGGGAAAGTTCTTTTTCTACGTGAACTAGTTCAAAGTTCAGTTCACACCCTTTAAATTGAACTAGTTCAGTTCATAGTTCATAATTCAAAATTATGAACTAAGTTCACAGTTCAAAAATTAACTAGTTCATAGTTCTTTTTTTTTTAACATGTTGCTGCAGGCTATTATTTTTCTAAATAATTGCCACATACCATAGAACCACAGACAGAAATTATTTCAATAACATTCATTCCACACTAGAAGTCAGCTGCAGCTTTTACCCCTACATTATATGCTCAAAAACATGAGGAAAAAGTTGCTGTTTGATGGTCTTTATAATGAAGAATTATTCAAACAAAAACGGTTAAGGTGCAAATGCTTTTCCATTTTTATAATTTTCCAAACCTGGAAACAATTCACATGAAAGGTCATTCAAAGAAAGTAATACTGGAAAAATATACCAGGCAGGTTCTACAAACAAATTAGCCTACAATTTAAACTAGGAAAACCCTCAAGGAGACCATTCTAAACTGCAGTGTAGGGCCTACTGTTAACAACAAAGTCCAGAAGATGTGTTGACATACTTATTAACACAAACACAATCTGAGGTAGGTAACAATCATACGAAGAAGAGGGTATAGCCTGAGGCTAGGTCCATGGTCTGAGTAAGTGCTGCTGCATTCATTTGTTTTGGTTTTTTTCCGCGGTGTTTCGCATTTTGATGACGCAGCGGCGGTGCGACGCTGTGGTGGCAGGTGTTGCCAGATTGGGTGTTTTTCAGCTACATATTAAGGGCTGTTTACGCTGTTTTTTAGCGGAGTTTTCTATGGAAATCTGCATACAAATTTTGGTTCATGCTTAATTAATGTATTAACTAAGGTTACTATAGGATATTAATAAACATTACATAATGTAATAATTAATACCTTAGTTAACATGAACACCATTAGTAAATTCTTACTACACACATTAGTTAACAGTTAACTAATGGTTAGTTAACCCTTATTAAGCATTAACTAACCATTAATTATTGTATTGTAACCATTAATTATTGTAAAGTGTTACCGAAAACGGTAACACTTTATAATAACTATCCGTTGTAACTTGTTAATAGATCATTAGTAAACTCTTAATTAATTATTATTAATGATTTGTTAAGTGTTTGTTAGCAGTTTGTTAAGGATTTATAACAATGGTAGATAGTTAATAGCTTAATAATTGAATCAGTTCATCTGGGAGGTAATCCGAGATACCGACGAGGCTGAAATAGGCTATAGACTATACACAGTGCATGGGCAACTGAGGGCAGCCCCATTTTCAAATATTTTTAAATAAACTCAATACACACTGTGCATGCCATGGACTTGAACGTGACGTGATCAGTTAATCTCGGATTAACTCCCAGACACACACACACACACACACACACACACACACACATACACACACACACACATGTAATGGAAGATAAATAGACACGATACCAGATTTTGGCTATAGTGCTTAAAAAAATCAATGTTTTTGCCTGTTTCTTCTCAACGTTCTACATCAATTTATATTTTTTCAAGCACTTTTCAATTTATCGATTTATAGATGTGTGTCTATGTAGCTTCCATAACATGTCTTATTTCATACTCTGTCTCTCTCTCCCTCTCTCTCTGTCTCTCTCTCTCCCTCTCTTCTATAACATGTCTTCTTTCATACTAATATTTATGGTTCACCCTGACCTCAGTGAGACACAAGAACTCACACAAACACCTTCTGGAATGTAGAGAAATATTTTATTATATTCTTCACATTCACTCTTACAGTTGTAAGTGTTTCTCTTGTGGAGCAGATCACTCACACAGATGTTCGTTGGACTTCACCAGCCGCTCACACTTTTCTTGGTTTTCACAGGGGTTTTCAGTGCAAGGGTCACCAGCTTCTTTAGAGTAATACACATGTATTCTGCTCACGTATCCTTTAAGTGCGTTCCAGGCAAACCAATGCCGACATTCAAAGGTCCGAAGGGGCTTTGGGGCTTGAGCATGGTTTTCCCCAAAGCTGATGTGTGTCACCTTAACAAACTCATTCACATTACACTCTGAGATTTCCTTCTTGATGTCCTCACACTTTGTCACGTCTACTACTTCGGGACGTCTGCGGCTTTCGTAGATAGTTTCATATTTCTTGTTGTAGCATTTATTCACCTTTTCCCCATCCTCTCTCACTTTCTTTTCCTGCTCTACTGCCTGAGTGTAGCCCACAGTGACTTGAATCGAACCCACCTCCACTGTGGTCATATCGTAGAAGGCGTAATTAGCTTTCTGACTAGAGTCGTAAACCACCACCACCCAGTCGTACCAGAAGTACTTCTCATCCAGGAAGGTTTTCACCTCTTCAGCGATGGCTTCTTTGTTGTTGTGATCCATTGATAAGGCCTTCTTTTTCACGTCTGTCTTCATGTACTCCTCACTCTTGTCCAGGCAGTTTCTAATCGCAGCTTTCTGAGCATTGTAGACGTCTTCCAACATCTTCCTGTGCTTTGTGTCATCGACTGGCTGGGACGGATCCATCAGTCTTTGGTGGAGTTGTTTAAGGATGATCCCCTTAAACATAAGGCCGCTCAGATGCATGTTCCATTTGCGCATCTCCCTGATGTCACAGTTCACCCTATCTGTCAGAAGGTCGTTCAGGTTTCTGGCTAAAGATATGCCCTTCATGGTCAGTAAATAGTAGAGTTTGTCCACGCTCACCTCAGTTGGTCGGAAGTTGTCGAGGTATGACGTTATCAACTTGTCTAGTTCTTTTCCACTTGGTTTTGATATCATCTCAGTGTAGCTATCCCAGGAATGTATGATGTTGAGCTCATGATCATGGTATGAGCTGATGAAGTTATTCCATTCCACATCATTTACCAGGTCAGACACCTGGAGGGAGAGAGAGTCCAGCTTTCTGTTCAGCTCATCAAAGCCTTTCTGCAGAGGGTCATCCTTTGGGACGAAGGACAAGGCCAAGTCTAGGAATGAAGAAGCCCCACCAGCAAAGCCGGGCAACAGTTTGCCGAAGGAGGCGAGAACCTGAAATACTTGAACCAACTTTTTGGAGTGTGATGCAGCTTCTGTGTTGAAATTTTTTATTTGCGCTTCAGTGTCAGGCTCCATGTCTCTCTTCACCCTTTTGGCCGGGAACGCTAAGGCTCGTTTAGCTAATGGGAGGTCATGAGAGCGTTTAGCTAACGGGAGGTCATGAGAGCCTTTAGCTAACGGGAGGTCATGAGAGCCTTTAGCTAACGGGAGGTCATGAGAGCGTTTAGCTAACGGGAGGTCATGTGACTGATCAGCTGATGAGGTCGTCCCGTAGAGAAGAAGGAGGAATGAAGCCAACAGCAGCATCGAGGCCGGAAGCCGAAGAAACGCCATTCCTGCAAAACACACATCACATGGATTACATCGTTTATAGGCGACATGTTGCTATAGTAACACACATCACATGGATTACATCGTTTATAGGCGACATGTTGCTATAGTAACACACATCACATGGATTACATCGTTTATAGGCGACATGTTGCTGTAGTTTCAGCGGTCAGACACAATCTAACGGTTTAATGTTCTTGCTACATAGTGGTTGAGTTCCAATCCCCAAACTTCCAGCTAATTGTTTTGGTAAGGATGTCCCAATACATGATGTCAGATGCAGAATGCTGAAAAATACCCAGATGTCCTACTACATCCGGTGGTGATATTTACCCTGCGTAACAATACCTATCCTTCCTGCTATGTATTAGAAACTGATTTAGTTTGTCCCATTACACGGTTTCTCTGTTGGTTGTTAACCAGTGTTTATCCTTTGCTGTGCTAGCACCTCCTACTGGTGGTTTGTAGTACAGTCAAAACCGGAATTATTCATACCCCTGGCACGGTAAGTAACTTTATAAGGTCCTGATGAGAGAAACCAGTGGAGCTCTGAAACTGTTTTACTTTTATGAATCTGTCATGTGTTTCATCTTTAGTGTCCCCATCTTGTGAGGGGTCTTTACTTTTGTTTCCTGAAGGTTTGGAATAAGGAGATGGCCCCCTGCTTCCATATGTGGCTCATGGAGTTCTATAGCTAGGAAAAGCAGAGAAGTTTAAACAGATATGTCAGCCTTTCCTGGACTATATAACAGTACTGAAGGGACCTACATGACACCTCGTTGACTTTGTATTTTCTGCTTAACATTTACCTATAGTTTAAACAATGGTTGCATTCCGAATCACATACTTTCTACTATATAGTATGTAGAAAAAAGATTTAGGATGTCCCGATTCTTGTGGCCAGATTTAGGATGGTTAGAAGTACTCGGATGTCCTACTTCATGCGGCCAAGATTGTTAGTGTTGAAAACTGCATCCTATTGGGGCGATTCTGACCCACAATCCAGTGCGCACGTGAAGTGACGTCACATCGATGAAGCCTCCATATGAAAACAAACGGGGATGCGACGGATATAAAAGCAAGAGGCAAGATCAAGGCATAATGTTATGATGAAATAATAGAGTAAAGTATGTCCCAATAGTATGCCTACTGCATCCTAACTAGATTATTTTTATCGTCGGATGTAGTAAGTAGAATAGAAAAAAGAAAGAGTATGCGATTCGGAACGCAACCAATGTCCTTAGAAACCTGTAGAGTAGAGTACGCCATGTTAGTTGTTTATGTTGTTTTGTCTTTTGTTTGTGTGTTCACTTTTTCAGTGTGTTTGAGTTCTTTAAAAAAATTATCCGGGGTCGCCCTTAGCTCAGTTGGTTGGGCGTCCCCCCCCCCCCCCCATGGGCCTCGGCCAGCAGCGGACCCGGGTTCGATTCCAGCCCGCGGTCTATCTCTGCATGTCACTCCCCTCTCTGCCCCATTTCAACTCTGTCTCTACACTATCAATAAAGCATAAAAATGGCAAGAAAATATCTTTAAAAAAATATATATATATCCAAAATAAAGTACGGGAGAACGGGGGAATCTGAGGCATCGGGTATTGTGAGCCACCCCCTGTATCTAGGCAACGGAAAACATTTGTGGTCATGTGAGATATATGTTTTCAAGCCCCTCTCATTTCCCCATGGCCCTGAAAGAGAGGACCTCATGGTGCTGTGGTAAGCATGTTTTATTCACCAAAATAGGTATTTTGCATGTAAAAGTAGATTTCTTGCTGTCAACTTAATCAACTTTTGAGCCAAAGCAAATGTATTCACGTAGAAAAACTTCTATCATACGTGTTGATGAACTACCAACATATAAAAACCAAGTGATGATATTAGCTAAAGATTAGCCTGAAATGCTAAGAGAGGTAGTTTTTTTCTCAAATTGTGGTGGTGGGGGAAAGTGAGCCAAATGCTGTGGGGGAAAGTGAGACACTGTCTCACTTTCCCCCATCATGAGGCACAAGTTAAGTTTAGTCTTAAATATATTTTAATGTAAAATTACATAAAATATGTTTTAATTTAATGTCATACACATTGTAGAAATTGTAGACGACCTGGGGCAACCACATGGAAAGAGCACCTTCTCATCTTTCCCTGTAACCTTCAGGGCTGGAATGTAGAGTAGGCCTAGTTGTAGAGTATGACAGGCTGATGTTATAATCCAGTTGGGTCTTCTCCTGTGTTCTGAGTCCCAGGCTGTTCTCGCTGGTTCTGATTTTCCTATGCTTTGACCCCCAGACACAAGCTGGCTCTAAGGGTCCTGTGTTCTGACCCCCAGACTGTGTTCTAATCTAACTGGTTCTATCTGTCATTTGAATCTTATTAAAACCTTTTGAATTATAATATGTTGTATTTGATTTTGTTCAGAGTTACTTTCAAGTGTTTAGAAAATGTGCTTTGCTTAATTGACCAAACCCCATCATTCTTTTACTAGTCCGACATTAGTTCTGGAATGTGTCGCTAGCTTTCAGGATTCTTACTGTTACAATATGTGTTGTTATGGTAGTTTCAGAGTGGAAAAAGTAAGTGGATCAGTTTACCCCACAGCTGGGGTAAAGTGAACCACATGACAACTTTTTTTAAAACAATCATATTTTCACTGCCCTTTGTCTTGAAAAAATTCTGCTAATGCCCATTTCTAGGAAACATCCTGAATTAATGGGAAATGTGTAAATTTGAGTGATAAATCATTTTAGCTCGCTTAGAGGGGAGCAAATGTAAAAAGTGGCACAGATTACCCCGTTCTCCTCTATTTAGAAAAAAATACAGTGAAAAACTAGAGATTGATGAAGGTCACATTAAAGTAGAGATGGTCCTGTCATCATTATGCAAATGTCGCACAGTCACTGAAGGCTAATAAAGAACATCTGAACAAGCTTTTACTGAGGAGAGTGAAGCCTGAACTGCACAGATGGTGAAAAGGCTTTTTTTATTATTATTATTTTTTGGGCATTTTGATCTTTGTCTCTCACATCTAATAGAGATGAAATGTGTCAGAGAGGGGAATGACATGCAGAGAATGACCCGGGCTGGATTCTAACCCGGGTCTGCTGTGAAGAGGGCTGAGACTCCATGTTTGGTAGGCATTAGTCCCTCTCTAGCCATCCTATCTGGCTTTGACACACCCTTACAAACCTCATGATTTAAATAACACCAGAGCACTTTGAGTTGGAGCTGCCACATACGACCTGAGCAGACCAGCTCAGTGCACTTTGCATATTCATCAATGGTGAACAGTGGAATCCTTCAAAACTATGTTTATCACAGAATAAACTCTTTGAAGTTTCTCACCCAGACCACACTGTTGTAGGAGCATTTGTTTTTTCTAATTTATACAGTGTTGGACAGAATTCTAAGCCCCCTTAGGAAAATTTAACTTTTTTAAAAGTATTTCCGATGTTCTGGTAGTTTTTGTCTTTTGTGAAATAATGTAGTTTCTCTGTGCAAAAGTTAAATAATGAAATCATCCAAAATAACAGTAGGATGTTTGGAGAAGCTATTAAAAAAGCTTTGCTCTGTTTGACTGCACTTAAATACTTAAATACTTTTATAACAATGACATTTTCATAGGTGGGCTAATGATTCTGTCCTCAACTGTATGTTTGAAGAAGACATTGTGTTACCTCAGGCTCATGGATTTA
>NC_137220.1:195850-198350 GCF_949987685.1 Ammodytes marinus
TTTTCGGCTCCGTGAGAGTGGTTTTGACACTGCATCAACTAATGCCAGTCAGTACACACCTGATTGCAATGAGTTGATGCAGCAGCGTCACCTAACTACCCTCTCTCACGGAGCTGTGTCCTCACAGAAAGCGAATGAAAGAGAGACGGCAGTTTGTATGGATCACGATGAGGTAATGTGTTTGTGTTGTTGATGTAAATAATGACTATTTCAGATAATGGTTATCTGATGATGGTGAAGCAAAGCAAACGTTGTGTTAGTACCAACCGCTCATTCATTTAGGAGTAAACACAGTCTAGTTTCGCTCTCGTGAAATTGTATACACGTTGCTTGGCAACGTCCTCGTCCCGCCCGTAGTCACTCTCTCTTTTCGCTTTTCTTCATTGCATTCTCTTTTTTTCTTTGATGGTTCAGCCCCGTTACCAGTCATTGTGACGACAAATAACTGTCTCAAACAAGGCTCCCGCTCCCCTTCCCTCACCTAGAGGGATAGGCTTCTCAAATCACGCTGCAGCGCCACACTGAAATCTGCAACCAATACGGATATGTGACCATAGAGCCTGCACGAGCGAACCGAAAATCGGACTGGGTGTGCGACCAGACCAAAAGCAGTAATAAAAACTATATAAAAACGTCTTTCTTTGCACTGATGGTCTCGTTTGCTGTTAAAGGTAATTTATGATTATCAGAGGAAACATGAGGCTGTTTCAAAGATATTTAAATGTTACTCGTAGCCGCTTTAATCTGTATGATTCAGAATTTTTTGCTACACTGCAAAATTTCAAATAAATTCAACTTTTATGAATTTTAATATTTCATGCAGAATTATGATCGTTCCTACTCATTCATACTTCATCGTAGAAACTCCATTCAAAGTTCTTCCTGTTCGTCTTGCACAGCAGCAGACTTTCATAATTCAAAATATTTTCATAAAATGTATAACTTTAGAGATATTAAAGGTTTAATAAACAAACAATCTCTCAATGTTAATTAATAGGGAAAGGGTCCAAACGCGAAGCATTTCGACATGACGCCAAACCTATCTCCTCATTCATACGTCATCCTAGAAACATGATTCTAACATATAAATATTCAGCTGACTTCCCTCTTTCATAATCTTAAACAGTTTTTTCAACAAATGTTTAGTTTTCTCATGAGACAGCCTTGTTTGAAGGCACGCAAACTCAAAATCAAACAGTGAGTGGATGGAGCTACACTCCATGATCGGATGTCAAATGAACTCCATTTTCAACTTGCTGGCCTAACCAAATTGTTTACAATACAGACCCAAATTTCACAGTGAATATTAATTGGAATCTTCTCATTCTCACGGTACGATCATTTTTTCTGTCAGACAAACGGTTTGCGTGTGAGAGGCAGAAGTTCAAGGCATGCGCTTCGGTGTGCTCTAAAGGTGGAGAGGTAACACAGCTGTTACCAATTGGCCCTGATTAGCTGTGACCACAGCACCATAGCAATATATAGTTCTCTTGTTGTGTTATTGAACACAGGTCTGGTGGCTTAGTGGTTTAAGCCCAGGTCTTGTAGTTCAAAGGTCTCAGGTTCGATTCCAGCTGAGGGAATACAATTTTCACCTCAAATCTTTGTGTGAAGGGAAGCATGTCTCGTGGTAAGTGCATATGGCACATTAAGCACATTTATGATTTTTTTTTTTTTTTTTTTTTTTTTTTTTTTTTTTAACCCTGAGCTTAAAGTTGGCGGTTCAAGTCCCAGTTACCGCAAAATTTAGACTTACACGGATTTTCTTCTAACTTTGCACAAATGTTTATTATGACTCAATTACAACCCCATAGGAGTTTAGAGGTCAAGTTTCAAGGTCATAATTCATTAATTTTTAATTAATTTTTCATAAATTGTATTATTCAAACATTCTATTCATTCAGATATATTCATCCTTCGTTCTTCATCAACATTCAGCAGTGAAGTCAATTTCAGCATCAGCTTCAGCATCAGTGTCAGCATTCACACCGCAATTTCTTCAAGGAATTGCAATTCTAGTTTTTATTGTTGTTTGTCTTTTTACTGTTTTTGTATTGTATTATGGACCGTTTTTCTCTGTGTCTGGAATAAAATTAAATCAAATCAATCAATCAATCATATCAGTGTGTGTGTGTGTGTGTGTGTGTGTGTGTGTGTGTGTGTGTGTGTGTGTGTGTGTGTGTGTGTGTGTGTGTGTGTGTGTGTGTGTGTGTGTGTGTGTGTGTGTGTGTGTGTGTGTGTGTCCTACGTTGACAGCTGAAGCACGGACCGAATCTCTCTTGTGTCTAAACTGAGTTCAGTCAGTTGGAATATGATCAACACCTGAACCTGGAATACAGACAGGGAGGGAGGGAGGGAGGGAAGGAGGGGGAGAGACAGACAGGGAGAGGAGGAAAAGGCACTTATTTTGGTTCCCTTCCCAAACAGTGGAAACTCAATTAAATGTGTGCCAAACAGAACCAGACCTCCCAGTGAAACAGAGGCTCAGTACAGACAATAG
>NC_137220.1:210850-213350 GCF_949987685.1 Ammodytes marinus
AGAGAGAGAGTGTGTTAGTGTGTGTTAGAGAGTGTGTGTGTGTGTGTGTTAGGATGAAATACACAAGTTAAAGTATGTCCCAAGTGTATGTTAAACTATAGATATATACAGTTGAAACTCATATTATTAGAATATCATGGAAAATGAATTGGAATTGAGGCAAGAATTCATGCAAAAGGGGCCCAAACCAAGTACTGAGTACATATGGATGATTATACTTTATAGAGGGGCCGACATTTCTGTATTTAAAATCCCTTTTTTATTGATTTCATGTAATATTAAAATTTTCTGAGATTTTGAGTTTGGGGTTTTCATAAGCTGTTAGCCATAATCATCAACATTATAACAAATAAAGGCTTGAAATATCTCACTTTGCATGTAATGAGTCGATATAATTTATTGGTTTTACCTTTTAAGTTGAATTACTGAAATAAATGAACTTTTTCACGATGTTCTAATTTGTAGAGTTTCACCTGTAGTATGTAGATTGTGTATGTATACTGTATGTAGAATAGAAGAAAGAAAGAAAGAAAGAAAGAAAGAAAGAAAGAAAGAAAGAAAGAAAGAAAGAAAGAAAGAAAGAAAGAAAGAAAGAAAGAAAGAAAGAAAGAAAGAGGAGATTTGGAACACAGGGAAAGTATCCATGACAACCAAAGCTGTCAACATTTTAATGAATAAAACAGAGAATTAATTTCAAACAAACTGAATGAAATACAGAAGTCACCTGTTACTATGGTTTCAGCATCTTGAGAGAGAAGACGGCGAGCCTGGGTCACCGAGTATCCTGAATACAAACACACACACACACACACACACACACACACACGCACACGCACACGCACACGCACACACACACTATGTTAATATGAGTGTGTGTGTGTGTGTTCTGAGTTAATGACAGACTCACATTTAAAGGGACAGTAACCTTTATAGATGTGCCTCTGCTCCAGGTTTGGGAACGAGTTCCTCTCAGTGTGATACTCGTCTGTAGGATCCATCCAGAACACATGGACGTTACCTACACACACACACACACACACACACGCACACACGCACACACACACACACGCACACACACACAGATGCACACACTCACACTTAGTATAGTTTATTCTTGTAATTGATGTAAAGGCTAAACAGTTGAGGACCCAGTATTGAGCCTTGGGGGACACCGTAGTTAATGTCCAAACATTAAGAGGTGAACCACTACACACACAACTTCACAAACTGCTTCATGTTGCTTTATTAACCATGCAACCAATTTAAAACTATCCCCCTAATACGTTACAGTTTAGTAAAGGCGACATGGGAATATGAAGGTGTATTGAACTCTGAGATCATATGTAGTATAAATGTGCAAATATTTTAGAAATCGGTTCATCCTAGCCTGAGAAAAGGCAGAAAGAGTGTTTTATGGTCTCACTGTCTAACCCTACATTTTCCCATGTGTGACATCACACATCATAAGGGAAGACTGAGGGAAGAAAAACCTCATTCATTATATTATAATAGTGATTTTATAATGATAGAACGCCGGGTCCGTTTGGGTGAAGTATTCCTTTAAAGTTGCTCCAGGGAACTTGTAAATATTTCTTAAATAGTCTTTCCTTTTTCCTTTGATGATCTTATAGGATATCTAACAGTAAACGAGACCATCAGTGCAAAGAAGTGTGTGTGTGTGTGTGTGTGTGTGTGTGTGTGTGTGTGTGTGTGTGTGTGTGTGTGTGTGTGTGTGTGTGTGTGTGTGTGTGTGTGTGTGTGTGTGTGTGTGTGTGTGTGTGTGTGTGTGTGTGTGTGTGTGTGTGTGTGTGTGTGTGTGTGTGTGTGTGTAGTGTGCTGTGCTAAACTGGTTTAAATCATACTTAAAGGACAGAGACTTCTATGTGTCAATAGGCAATTTCACATCTGAGCGGGCAAATATTGAATGCGGGGTTCCCCAAGGTTCCATTCTTGGGCCTCTTCTGTTTAACATCTACATGCTCCCACTAGCTCAGATTATGAACAAGAACAAATTATGCTACCACAATTATGCAGACGACACACAAATGTACATAACCATATCACCAGGAGACTACAGTCCGATACAGGCACTGAGTAAGTGCATTGAACAAATCAATGACTGGATGTGCCAAAACTTTCTTCAATTAAACAACGACAAAACTGAAGTCATTGTTTTTGGTACCAGGGATGAACAATCAAAAGTCAGCGCACAGCTTAAATCTGTTATGTTAGAAAGCACACACCAAGCTAGAAATCTTGGAGTAGTCATAGATTCAGACTTGAATTTCAAAAAACACATTAAATCAATTAATAAATCAGCATACCACCTTAAAAACATATCAATAATTAAAGGGCTACTGTCTCAGCAGGACTTAGAAAAACTTGTCCATGCATTTATCTTTAGTAGACTTGACTACTGTAATAGTGTCTTTGCAGGCCTTCCTAAAAAATCAATCAGACAGCTTCAGCTAATTCAAAACGCTGCTGCTCGAGTCCTCAC
>NC_137220.1:228350-253350 GCF_949987685.1 Ammodytes marinus
GGTCTAGTTTGGGATGCACTGGGTTGTTTTGATTTTGTTGCCTTTTTTTCTTTTGCATGCTAGCTGCCTTTTCCTGCTCTATTCTCTCCTTCTCTGGGGTGTCAGTGAGGATACAGCTTCACAATTTATTTCGTTATTGGGTTCTTTTTCTGGCTGCAGCCTTTGGATAACACGTGACAACCAACCCCCCAAAAATGTGACGACCAACCCCAACTTGAATTTCTTGCTAGAATCAAGGCCAACAACAATCTGACAACTAATTAGCTTGCTAACCACAATCTAAACTATAGCTTACCCTTCACACTTGTTATGGGTAACAAGTGTTTTGTTATAAACCCATTGTGTAAAAGCCTGGAAGAAAAATACTGAGGAGCTAAATATTTTCAATTTGACATGAAAAACACAAACAGTCCTCTCACCTCAAATTCAGCTGTCTAACTCCAAGGAAGACTATGTAGGTGACCTCTGATCCCAGTTGTGGATATTTACATACCAAATTTTCACAGACAGCGCCTTCTGGTTCCGGGATATAGCGATTGTGACAACCAACCCGTGTGACATATTACCCTGTTCTCCCCTACAGTTAGCAGTCCCCTCGCTCGTCCCTACGTCACCACATTAATGCACTGCGGTCTTCAAGCAGCGAATTATCTAGCATCATCTCAGATCCATAAGTGTGATAAAACATGATAAAAACCATCAAAACAGACATTGGGAAGGATTTTTACCTGCTCCGCCATTGTAGGCACATAAACATTCACCCATCTGTGTTCTGGCGTGCACCGGCAGTGAGACCATGGAGTGAGAAGGGTTTTGGTTTGTAGCGTTCTCTCTTGTGATTGGATAAAAAGTTTTGGGATCCTCCAATAAGTTTATTTGTCGATTACATCCAGAGCAGCTGACTGAGAGATCGGCTTTATGAAACGCGCACATTATGTAAGTGATCATTGTATGAATAAAGAGCGATTTAACACTGATATTAACATAAATAAACCACTTACTTCACCTTTAAATAAAACAGTGATTTGTTCCTTTATCATTCTTAAATAAACCATGAAATTGTTTGGACAAAATGATACTAAGGTCAATGAATTCACACTGAATGCATTTTGGTATTTCCTTTATTCACTCGGCCCTGAACAGAAATCCCTGAGAAGAACTTTAACTATAAGTTTAGTTCATGATTACGTTAAAGAGGACCTATGATGCTTTTTGACTTTTATGACCTATAAACGTTGTTATGATGATTCATAGTCATGCTTAACCATACTTTAGAGTGTCTGAAGGAAAACACACGTATGCAAACACATCCCTGAGCTTAAATAGTGCTGTAACTAAAGGTGTAACCAACTCCGGGCCAAACTGGAGAAAGAGAGGTAGTTTTTTCTCAAATTGTGGTGGTGGAGGAAAGTGAGCCAAATGCTGTAGGGGAAAGTGAGCCACTGTCTCACTTTCCCCCACCATGAGGCACAAGTTAAGTTTAGTCTTAAACATATTTTAATGTAATATTACATGACATATCCTTTATTTTAATGGCATACACATTGTAGAAAAGCCATCATGCCAAGGAAATACACCAGGAAGACGACCTGGGGCAACCACACGGAAAGAGCACCTTCTCATCTGTCCCTGTAACCTTCAGGGCTGGAATGTAGAGTAGGCCTAGTTGTAGAGTATGACAGGCTGATGTTATAATCCAGTTGGGTCTTCTCCTGTGTTCAGAGTCCCAGGCTGTTCTCGCTGGTTCTGATTTCCCTATGCTTTGGCCCCCAGACACAAGCTGGCTCTAAGGGTCCTGTGTTCTGACCCCCAGACTGTGTTCTAATCTAACTGGTTTTATCTTTCATTTGAATCTTATTAAAACCTTTTGAATTATAATATGTTGTATTTGATTTTGTTCAGTTACTTTCAAGTGTTTCGAAAATTTGCTTTGCTTAATTGACCAAACCCCATCATTCTTTTACTAGACCGACATTAGTTCTGGAATGTGTCGCTAGCTTTCAGGATTCTTACTGTTACAATATGTGTTGTTATGGTAGTTTCAGAGTGGAAAAAGTAAGTGGATCAGTTTACCCCACAGCTGGGGTAAAGTGAGACACATGACAACTTTTTTTAAAACAATCATATTTTCACTGCCCTTTGTCTTGAAAAAATTCTGCTAATGCCCATTTCTAGGAAACATCCTGAATTAATGGGAAATGTGTAAAGTTGAGTGATAAATCATTTTAGCTCGCTTAGAGGGGAGCAAATGTAAAAAGTGGCTCAGATTACCCCGTTCTCCCCTATATATATACAGGTATATATATATATATATTAGTGGTGGGCCGTTATCGGCGTTAACGTGCTGCATTAACGCCAGACTCTTATCGGCGATAAAAAAAATATCGCCGTTAATCTCTTATTTATCCTGGTCGGGTAATAATAGCCGGGGGCCGTTGTTGACACTTGAGGAGCCTTTATTGCAGGAGCGAAGCTTCTCTCACACACCCGCCGCTCTCTCTCTCCATCACTTGCCCACGACACAATCGGGTATTGGAACGCAGGGTGGGTGTGTGTGGCCACCGGTCGCCACGTGACTATAAGTTTCCAAGTTTTAAACACTTCTATCTCTTCAACGTCAACGTCACCTTACCCGAATCCTAAATATCCCCATAGCAGACGCTATATTTCATCGGGGGGAAAACTTTGTTTTGCGCCACAGTTCAGCTTAGACTCGGCCGTAATGCTGCTGCTGCACACACACACACACACACACACACACACACACACACAGACACAGGCACACACACACGCTGCATGTCAGAGACGAGGGGCGCTACCAAAAAGACGAGAGGAGCGGTTGGAGCAGTTGGAGCGTTTAGAGACACATGCGCGCACATTTATTTACATAAAATCGCAATCGCAGTCATTTCTGCAGTTATGTAAAATGTTTCACTAAGGAAAATGACAGAAAAAGTAACGCACAGTGACTTTGATGAGTAACTTTAATCTGATTACTGGTTTGGAGCTAGTAACGCGTTAGATTACTCGTTACTGAAAAAAGAGGTCCGATGCCGGTAACGCGTTACTAAGTAACATCTTGTGGAACATTCATTCATCACCAATTATCATAGTAGAACAGCTTCCTCAAGCAGTTTGTGATGCATGTTGGAAACAGGAGATGAGCCCCTGGTCTGATGCGCCACCTGGCTTGAGAAACATGTTCTCAAAGACTTACTTTGAGTCATCATTTAGGGAGCACACACATATTATGAATGAATTCAAATGAGCCATTTTAATCTAGATTCATATAGATTCATTCCAAAATTCAATGAGATTAATCTAGATTAAAAAAATGAATCTATGCCCACCTCTAATATATATATATATATATATATATATATATATATATATATATATATATATTTTATTTTTTTTTATGGACCTTCGGCTTTGTGACTTGGGCCGAGGTCCCTTCCCTCTCGGGAGTGCCATGGACATATAAATGTGCGTGCAGGCTGTCAACTTCACCTGAAAGTTAAATAAAACTTTGTCCCAGGCCATTACTCATTATGATTGGTTCCAGGCTGGGCCTGGCCCAATCACACACACAGCAGAGGGCCGCCCATTCAGAGGCTGCATTGAATTGTATTATCACGCATTTCATTTTCATTTTCCTTTATTTAACCTCGAAAGATCAATTGAGGGGTGACCCTCTTTTACAATGACGTCGAGTTTGTACAGATACACAATATACAATGAGAATACATAACAAGTTTACACACACACACACACACACACACACACAGACAACAACAACAATTTAAAACATTCAGATCAATTGAATGAAAGAGACAATAGCCTAATTAAAACAGTTACAAGTGTAGAGGGGCTGATTCAAAATAATAATTTTAAATTGGTTAACAGTTATGAGTGTATTTATTTTAATTGTATGTTGTCGGCTGTTCCAGGAGTCAGGGGCACTATGGCTAAAAGCGGTTTTACCAAGCTCAGACCGGGCATAGGGAACATATAACATGAGCACGTCAGTTGAGCGGGTTTGGTAAAGCCCATCTGAAATAAGCAGCATTTCTGTCAAATAGAGTGGTAGCTTTCCAGTCAGAGCTTTATATATAAAAATATGCCAATGTGCATCACGTCTCTCCTTAAGGGAGGACCACCCAACCTTTTCATATAAAACACAATGGTGTGTATCATAAGCATCTCCTGTAATGAATCTCAAAGCAGAGTGAAATACAGAGTCTAGGAGTTTAAGGCATGAACGAGATGCATGCCGATAAACCACATCATCGTAATCAAAGACAGACATAAAAACTGCCTCAATAATCCTTTTCCTACTGAACAACGGGAAGGTGGCTTTATTCCTATAAAAATAGCCAATCTTTTGTCGGAGACGACAGACAAGATTTTTTATGTGAAATGTAAAAGAGAGTTTTTCATCTATACAGATGCCAAGATATTTATATTCAACTTCTACTCTGTAATTATGAGCATCTGACGATGGTCAGTTACGTTCAGGGCCGTCGGACTGCAGACAGGCTTGGGGGGCCCAAGGCAGAGGGGGGGTGCACCCAAAAAAAATTAAAACTTATTTATTACATTTTTAATTTTTTTACTTGCTCAAAATAGGCCCCTGATCTTTGAAGGCCCAGAAAAATGTTATTTAGGAAAAAAAAAAAACAGATATCAGGGGCCTTTCATTCGTCAGTACATTTTTGTTATTTTTTAAATAACATTGTTCGGGGCTACGAAGATCAGGGGCCGATATTGGGCCATTAAAAAATACAAACGAAGGGAAAAAATTCCCGAAGCTGACTGGATTTTTTAAACATGTACATTTCTTCTTTCTGCTTTTTGGTCATTCTGTGTCTATAAATTATTCCAGAAAATAGTACTAAATAGCTTACATAGGAAACAATTGATTTAGCCTTAGTTTTCTCCTCAAAGTGCACCAGATTGATGAATTTTACTTTAACATTTTAAAACATTTCTTTACTGTGGCGTGGACCCTGGACCTCCTTGGGAGGTCTGGGGTCCACGACACAGTCTCCCAAATTCCTGTGAGAAACACTGTGTGTGTGTGTGTGTGCATGTTTATTAAGAGTCATTAGACCAGGGGTTGTGTTCAAGTACGCGTAATGATTTGGTCATTCATCAATAGAAACATTGTGTTGTTATCTGGCTCAGAGAGGGACTAGTCACTCATACGTTTTGGACTATAGACAAACATAGCTTTTACATGTTTGTATTGTAAGACCGCCTCTCAGAGGGCCCATCAGGACTTCCTGTATAGGGGCCCAGAATTTGGTGCAATGCCCCTGCCTCCACATATCGTATAAATAATCATGGTGGGCTGCCATGGCCAAAAATGCCAGGGCCGATTTTTTGTCCCAGTCCAGCCCTGGTTAGTAGGGCTTTTAGTATGGGAAGCACGTTAGAAGGGCTTTTAGTATGAGAAGCACGTTAGAAGGGCTTTTAGTATGAGTAGGACGTGAGTAGGGCTTTTAGTATGAGTAGGACGTTAGTAGGGTTTTTAGTATGAGTAGGACGTTAGTAGGCCGTTTCGAACACAGCCATAGTTTCCCAACAATTCTGGTTAGGCCTGCTTTAGCCTGGTTAGGCCTGCTTTATCCTGGTTTAGCCTGCTTTAGCCTGCTTTATCCTGGTTTAGCCTGGCCTGGCCTGGTTTGGTTGGTCAGACATTGGGGCGGATGGCGGCGTAGTTCTTTGCGACTCCAGAGAATCTGACGATGTGAATCTCGGGGGTTTTCTCTTTTATGTCGTGCCACAAGTATTCAGGAGACAGCACCTTACTGGGCTTATTCACCCACATGTACCTGCACACACACACACACACACACACACACACACACACACACACACACACACACACACACACACACACACACACACACACACACACACACACACACACACACACACACACACACACACACACACACACACACACACACACACACACACACACACACACACACACACAGAGTACAGATATCAGACAATACAACCACAGTTGAAGGTAGAGTCAGTGATTCTGGAGAACGCTTGTTGTCAAAATCAATTTTTAGGGGCTGCCTTCCACTAACAGACAGAAAGTGTGGAGGTCTGACTGGAGGCTAGATTGATGACTACATGAACCAATCAGGGGCTGCCTTCCACTAGATCGCATTACATTAGTCACTTTCTATTGGTGCTTTTTGGGAGTCTTTATCCAACCCAACCCAAAAAACTGCCCAAGAATTGTGCATAATTTTGACCCCCAAAAAATTCCAAAAAAATTCAGCAAAAGAGAGAGCCCCAAACGGACATTTCTTTATTTTAATTTTAATTTTTAATTTTTTGCCACAAGCGCCTAAAAAATGGTGGATACACTTCTAAGAAACTCCTTTGAACTGTTGCTCAGAGATCAGGCCTACACACACACACACACACACACACGTACCTGTTCAGGTGACTCTCTTCTTGCCAAGCCGCCTCCAACTTCTCCTCTGCGTCGGCCTCAAAGTTGGATCGGCAGGTTTTGGCCAACCGGTGAACTGACGTTAAAAAAGATTTGATTTGATTTATTAGCACAATAAAAACAACAAGAACCAAATAAAACATACAGCTCTGGAGAAAATGAAGATAGCTCCAAATGTTCAGTGTCTCTCGTTTTACTATCTATTTTTTTTTATTTATTTATTTTTTATTTTTTATTGACGATTTTGCTAATTTTTTTTGTTAAGCAGCTGCAGTTCAATACACAGTCAATTTTCATTCTCATTATTCATTGACCTTGCACAACTGACATGCTTTCCATTTTCCCAATGAATTTTAATTACTCATTGTTATCCTCTCTTTCCACTAGTCTAAACACATCTGCAAAAGTATTCAAACCCATACAAGTCTGTCTGCTGACCTCTATTATTTGTTACACTAATGTTATGATAGTGACATTCACCTTGTGCTCAGCTTATTAGTAAGCCCAATGTGCTCAGCTTTCAGTCTGTAATTTTTGAGACATAATTTTTTTTTAAATTGCGCAAACTGCAACTCCCTGTGACATCTTCATCAATTTCATTCCATAATGTAATACCCTTTACAGAAATCGAAAAGGATCTAAGTGTGGTCCGTATATTTTTCTCAGTGAATTTTCTCTTTCTTCTTAAATCATGCGAAACTCCTCTTTCTTCAAACATTACTTGTAAACTGTTAGGAAGGCTTTTTTTTGAAGCCTTGAAAATAATTTGTACGGTGTGGTAATTTACCACGTCACGTAATTTGAGAATTCTACCTTCAATAAAAACGTTATTAGTGTGTGCCCTGTAATTGGCTTGGTATACAATTCTTATTGCTTTTTTTTGAAGAATCTCCAAGGGAAAGGCAAGTTTATTTCTATAGCACAATTCAAACACAAGGCCATTCAAAGTGCTTTACAGGGGCAAGATTAAAATACATAAAACACATTAGAAGACATTTAAAAGCGAATGAAAATAAGTAAAACATTTAAATAAAATAAGAAGTACAGGTTAAAATGGAAACAGAAAAGTCTTCAGACTCGATTTAAAAGAACTGAGGGTTGCAGCAGACCTCAAGTTTTCTGGGAGTCTGTTCCAGATACTTGGTGCATAAAAACTAAAAGCTGCTTCTCCTCGTTTAGTCCTAACTCTTGGGACTGTAAGTAAACCTGTCCCAGACGACCTAAGGGCTCTGGACGGTTCATAACGTATCAGGGGTGCAATTTACCTTTGTAAGTGTTTCCCCACACCTCAGCACAGTAATGCAGATGTGGGTAAACTAAACTCCAGTATAATAGAAGTAAGGCCTTTTGATTGAAAAAATGTTGTGCTTTCCAAAGTATAGAAATACTCCTGGCTATTTTGCCCCTGAGATGGCTAACTTGTGGTTTCCAACTTAACTTATCATCAAGTATTACCCCTAGGACTGTGTGTTGCTTGACCCTTTCAATATCTATCCCATTTACCTGGATTTTCACGGAAACATCTGCTGCTCTCCTACCAAACATCATGAATTTAGTTTTTTCTAAATTTAGTGATAACTTATTTCGGTTTAACCACCCATGTAACTTAGTCAATTCAATGTTTACGATCCCAACCATATTATTCAGATCTTTCCCCGAATAGAAGATGTTTGTGTCGTCAGCAAATACAATTAACTATAAGACCTTCGACACTTTACATATATCATTTATATAAAGCAGGAATAATTTTGGCCCCAAGATTGACCCCTGAGGGACCCCACAAACAATATCTAAGCATGTCGATGTGATCTCCCCTAATTTCACATATTGTTTCCTGTCCTGTAAGTAACTTCTGACCCAGTCCCGTGCTATACCTCTAATGCCATAATTCTCAAGCTTATTGAGAAGGATGTCGTGATTTATAGTGTCGAAAGCTTTTTTGAGGTCTATAAGAATTCCTATAGAGTACAATTTGTGATCTATAGCATTACTAATAATTTCTATCGATTCAGCCAAGGCCAGCGCTGTGGAATGATTCTTTCTAAAGCCAAATTGACTGTTATAAAGAAGTTGATGTTTATTAATGAAATCATCTAGTCTATTGTAGGCATCTGTTTGAGTAGAATGAACATTTTGGTTTTATAATATAAACTACTGACAACATTTCTACCAAATTCCCCCAGAAATATTGTCATTAAGAGCATTTCCATTAATTAAGTAGTTGGAGGAACCGGAGACCTCATGGTTATTCGGAAGAACCAGAGACATCATGGTTACTGGGAGGAACCAGAGACCTCATGGTTACTGGGAGGAAGAACCAGAGACCTCATGGTTACTGGGAGGAGGAACCAGAGACCTCATGGTTACTGGGAGGAGGAACCAGAGACCTCATGGTTATTCGGAAGAACCAGAGACCTCATGGTTACTGGGAGGAGGAACCAGAGACCTCATGGTTACTGGGAGGAGGAACCAGAGAACTCATGGTTACTGGGAAGAACCAGAGACCTCATGGTTACTGGGAGGAGGAACCAGAGACCTCATGGTTACTGGGAGGAGGAACCAGAGACCTCACGGTAACTGGGATGAGGAACCAGAGACCTCATGGTTACTGGGAGGAGGAACCAGAGACCTCATGGTTACTGGGAGGAGGAACCAGAGACCTCATGGTTACTGGGAGGAGGAACCAGAGACCTCATGGTTACTGGGAGGAGGAACCAGATACATCATGGTGACTGGGAGGAACCAGAGACCTCATGGTGACTGGTAGTATGTCCTAGAGAAATCTAGGACATACTACCAGTCCAGAGAGTTAGAAACAGACAGACAGACAGACAGACAGACAGACAGACAGACAGACAGACAGACAGACAGACAGACAGACAGACAGACAGACAGACAGACAGACAGACAGATATATACCTTCCCTCAGTGTCCCTCCGAAGGCTCCACCACAGTAGTAGAAGTCTCCCTCCCCCGGCCCGATGTACGCTCTGGACTCTGGTCTGCGCTCGTACGGGAACTTGTTTCGGTCGGTTGTATAGAACCCTGCAGACACACAGAAACATGTGATAAAAACATGATGAAAAAGGGGCACAGTGGTTACAGCCCCCCTCACATTTGACATTTCACACAATATTTTTACACAAAAAAGGGTAATGTTGTCCTGTGTACTGTCTCAGGTGGTAGAGCGGGTCGGCTGATGATCAAAGGGTTGGAGGTTCGATTCCCGCCCTGCCACCTGTGTCATGGTTGTTGTGTCCTAGGGCAAGACACTTCACCCACCTTGCCTGGTGTGAATGTGTATGACTGCTGTATGGTTGAGGTTGTGGTCTGAGGGGCCGTACGCGCTGAATGGCAGCCACGCTTCCGTCAGTCTGCCCCAGGGCAGCTGTGGCTACTTTTTTTTTTTTTTTGACCTTTATTTCTACAGGTATATCCCATTGAGACCGAAGACTCTTTTGCAAGGGAGACCTGTTTTCCTTTCCCACGTTACCATTCACACACACATTCATACACCGATAGCAAGCTAACTATCGACATTCACAAGAGGCAAGGTGGGTGAAGTGTCTTGCCCAAGGACACAACAACTATGACACAGGTGGCAGGGCAGGGATCGAACCTCCAACTGAGCCACAGTCGCCCCAACTACTACTATCGTAGTTTTTCTTCCACCACCGGTATGACTGTGTGTGAATGAATGGAACCTGGAACCCTGTAAAGACCTTTGAGGTCTATCATTATCAAATAATGAGCTAATATCTACCCACCCCACCCCACCCCATAGTCACAAGAATGAGTGTCTATTGAAGTGTTTGTCCAAAGAAGGATTACAGAAGGAGCAGTATTTTCTGATGTATAAAATGGAAGAAGGCTGTAACCAACCAGAGGATTGTACTGTCAGTCATTTCCCTTCTGCCTGTTATTGCCGACTAACGCGTTAATATGAGATGAGGCTGTTGTTTACTGGGTGCATCACAGCCACCAGTCCTCCCAGTGTCCGTGCGTGCGTGTGTGTGTGCCTGAGTGAGATACTGACATGGGTGCACCACAGCCACCAGTCCTCCCAGTGACTCCGTTCCCCAGCGACCGTGGAACTTAGAGTCCACGTCCAGGCAGAAGATGAAGTCATGTTCCTGGAGCTTCTCCTCCACCAACGTCTGGATGAACTCCATCCTACGCGCTGAGATCTGCTGCCAACGGTCTGAACTGGGCACCGCACGCACCGTCAGCTGGGGAGACACGGATAGGTGAGAAGAACTGACATGACATTCATTATTGTGAGTGAGTGAGTGAGTGAGTGAGTGAGTGAGTGAGTGAGTGAGTGAGTGAGAAACACATGCAGGTGTCCTTGCCTCTGCAAGGGACTGGCAGCTGTTTGAAGACCTTGAGCAACAACTGAAGTTCCTACAAAGTGACCACCACCTTGAGACCAGACATTGTTCTCCTGTCCCAATCCACCAAGCTCGTGCTTCTGTTGGAGCTCCCAGTCCGTTGGGAAGAAGCTTGGAAGAGGTTAGGAAGCTAACCAAGGACCAGGGACCTGGTTAGCAGTTTACAGCTGGATGGAGAGCGTGTACCTGTCTGCCGGGGGCCATCTTGACTGAGGGCACGTCCTCCGGCCGGTCGGTGAAGACGTACATGTGAACGCTGAAACCAACGAAGAAGTGCTGCTCTGCTGTCTCCAGGAAGTCCTTCAGGAACATGGTGTATCTGTTCAGAGGTCAGAGGTCAAACCACAATCATTAGCTGTGTTGGGAAAGCCTACTAACGTCCTACTAGCGTCCTACTCATACTAAAAGCCCTACTAACGTCCTACTAGCGTCCTACTCATACTAAAAGCCCTACTAACGTCCTACTAGCGTCCTACTCATACTAAAAGCCCTACTAACGTCCTACTAACGTCCTACTCATACTAAACAGCCTACTAATGTCCTACTAACGTCCTACTCATACTAAAAGCCCTACTAACGTCCTACTAGCGTCTTACTCATACTAAAAGCCCTACTAACGTTCTACTAACGTCCTACTCATACTAAAAGCCCTACTAACGTTCTACTAACGTCCTACTCATAATAAAAGCTCTACTAACGTCCTACTAGCGTCCTACTCATACTAACGTCCTACTAGCGTCCTACTCATACTAAAAGCCCTACTAATGTCCTACTCATACTAACGTCCTACTCATACTAAAAGCCCTACTAACGTCCTACTCAGACTAAAAGCCCTACTAACGTCCTACTAGCGTCCTACTCATACCAAAAGCCCTACTAATGTCCTACTCAACTAACGTCCTACTAGCGTCCTACTAACCTCCTACTCATACTAAAGCCCTACTAGCGTCCTACTCATATTAACGTCCTACTCATACTAACGTCCTACTCATACTAAAAGCCCTACTAACGTCCTACTCAGACTAAAAGCCCTGCTAACGTCCTACTCATACTAAAATCCCTACTAACGTCCTACTCATACCACCCTCCTACTCATACTAAAATCCCTACTAACGTCCTACTCATACTAACGTCCTACTCATACTAAAAGCCCTACTAATGGCCTACTCATACTAAAAGCCCTTCACGTCCAACTCTGATTGGAAGGCAGCCCCTGATTGGTTCATGTAGTCATCAATCTTGCCTCCAGTCAGACCGGACGCTCCCCTTTGTCTGTCTGTTAGTGGAAGGCAGCCCCTGATTGGTTCATGTCGTCATCAATCTAGCCTCCAGTCAGACCCTCCCCACTGTCTGTCTGTTAGTGGAAGGCAGCACCTGATTGGTTAAGGGATGAACATTAGGTCAGAACGCAGGCCCTGATTGGCTGGAGCATTCTTTTGACCAGGCTCCTCCCCACGGAGATTGAAGGAGTGAGTGAGTGAGTGAGTGAGTGAGTGAGTGAGTCTTTCTTCTTACTTGCCCACAGCGAACACAGTGGCTGACACGCTGATGTTCTGTAGTTTGAAGACGCTGTCCAGCAGCAGAGGCTCAAAGGTTCCCTCCCACACCACCGGGGCCAGCCAGGGAGACAGGGAGACGACATCAGTACGGCTATACAGACAGACAGGCAGGGAGAGAGACAGGGAGATGACATCAGTACGGCTAGACAGACAGACAGACAGGGAGATGACATCAGTACGGCTAGACAGACAGACAGACAGGGAGATGACATCAGTACGGCTAGACAGACAGACAGACAGGGAGATTGACAGGGAGATGACATCAGTACGGCTAGACAGACAGACAAGCAGGGAGAGAGACAGGGAGATGACGTCAGTACGGCTAGACAGACAGACATGCAGGGAGAGAGACAGGGATACAGGGAGACGACATCAGTACGGCTAGACAGACAGACAGGCAGGGAGAGAGACAGACAGACAGGGAGACGACATCAGTACGGCTAGACAGACAGACAGGCAGGGAGACGACATCAGTACGGCTAGACAGACAGACAGGCAGGGAGAGAGACAGGGAGACGACATCAGTACGGCTAGACAGACAGACAGGCAGGGAGAGAGACAGGGAGACGACATCAGTACGGCTAGACAGACAGACAGACAGGGAGACGACATCAGTACGGCTAGACAGACAGACAGGCAGGGAGAGAGACAGGGAGACGACATCAGTACGGCTGGACAGACAGACAGGGGCACAGACAGACAGGGAGACGACAGCAGTACGGCTAGACAGACAGACAGGGGGACAGACAGACAGGGAGACAGGGAAACTACATCAGTACGGCTAGACAGACAGACAGGGGGACAGACAGGGAGACAGGGAGAGAGACAGGGGGACAGACAGACAGGGAGACGACATCAGTACGGCTAGACAGACAGACAGGCAGGGAGAGAGACAGGGAGAGAACATCAGTACGGCTAGACAGACAGACAGGCAGGGAGAGAGACAGGGAGACAACATCAGTACGGCTAGACAGACAGACAGGCAGGGAGAGAGACAGACAGGCAGGGAGACGACATCAGTATGGCTAGACAGACAGACAGGGAGACAACATCAGTACGGCTAGACAGACAGACAGGGGGACAGGGGGACAGGGAGAGAGAGAGACAGAGAGACAGACAGGGGGAGAGACAGACAGACAGAGAGAGAGAGAGACAGACAGGCAGGGGGACAGGGAGAGAGACAGGGAGAGAGACAGACAGACAGACAGGGGGACAGACAGATAGACAGGGATAGAGACAGACAGACAGGCAGGGGGACAGGGAGAGAGACAGGGAGAGAGAGACAGACAGGCAGGCAGGGAGAGAGACAGACAGACAAACAGACAGACAGTGGGAGAGACAGACAGACAGGGAGAGAGAGAGACAGACAGGCAGGGGGAGAGACAGACAGGGATAGAGACAGACAGAGAGATCGACACAACTTCAGTACGGCTAAGATTACACAGACACACTGACTTAATGACAGTTCAAGCACTATTTCTTCAGTTCCCGTAGTGTGGATGAATAATAATCACGTTACTCAGTATTAACATTTGAAGTCAAATACAGTAGAGCAGTGATACTCACCCCTTGGTGATGCTTGGCTGTTTATACTGCAGACTGAAACACACAGTCACACAGACAGACAGACAGGGAGAGAGACAGACAGACAAGCACACAGTCACACAGACAGGCAGGCAGGCAGGCAGACAGACAGACAAACAAACACACAGTCACACAGACAGACAGGCAGGCAAACACACAGACAAACACACAGACAGACAGGGAGAGAGGAAGACAGACAGACTATGCGTTAACAAACACCGTCTCTTGAAGAGTGTCTATATGCTATTATTAAACGCCTTGCTCCTAAAGGTGTAGTCAGTGATTCAAGGAAAGGCAAGTTTATTTATATAGAACAATTCAGACACAAGGACATTCAAAGTGCTTTACAGAGGCAAGATTAAAATACATAATACAAATAATACATTTAAAAGCGAATGAATAGAAGTAGAACATTTAAATTAAATGAAAATGACAGGTTAAAATGGAAAGTCTTTCCAGAGATTTAGTTAAAAGCTGCTTCTCAAGAGAATACTTGGTTCAAAATCTATTTCCGTCAGAAATCAGTGAATATCTCATCATGATCTACCACCTGTCTGTCTGTCTGTCTGTCTGTCTGTCTGTCTGTCTGTCTGTCTGTCTGTCTGTCTGTCTGTCTGTCTGTCTGTCTGTACTGTTTAAAAACTCTTGAAAAATAGGTAAAAAAAGATACACAATTCAAGGTGTATTTCACTTGTAATAAGTCAACATGGAACAATTGACTTCACTTGGTAAGATGTGGAATTTGTATGAACGTTTATTCATACAGGTAAATCCCATTGAGACCATTCATCTATAGGGTTAGGGTTATACAGGTGAATCCCATTGAGACCGGAGACTCTTTATCAAGGGAGACCTGTTCCCATTCCCACGTTACCATTCACACACACATTCATACACCGATAGCAGCAGCAGCTACCACACAGGGGTGCAAGCTAACTATCAGGAGACATTTTTGACTCAGTGTCTCCAAATTATTCCAAAAATAAGTAGGCCTAGTACACAGAAAATTGTTGTTCACACAAAATTCCTCAGATTTAGCCTCTTAATTTTCCTCTCAAAGTGCACCAGATTCATGCATTTCACTTTAAAAAGGTAAACAAAATCTCCCGGGGGGGCATACCCCCGGACCCCCCTAGGAGGGTCACGATCTCTGCTGGCTACTATTTGTTCCCAGCACTGGAACATTGGATGCACTAGCGGAAAACACTGCTGCTCCCTTCACCACATGTCTGATACCCGTTGGAGTGCCCGCATAGTGGCTGTTTAAACAGTTGCAAATCACTTACCATCACTCCTAGAATAAGACAACTAATAATACATGATTTACATAATAAAACTCTGACTTGTTAAGTCGTTAATTGTAAAACAAATTGGGTGTACCAGGCACCGTCAAGAACACTGAAAAAACTAGAACATTGAAGGTGGCAATGAATGGGGTAGAGGGGCCCACACCGATATTCTTTCAGGGGGCCCAGAATTCCTAGCAACGGCCCTGCACAGGGTGCAGGCTAACTATCAGGAGACATTTAGGGTTCAGTGTCTCTTTGCCCAGGGACACTTGGACATGTGGCGGGGAGACGGGGGATCCAACCACCGACCCTGTAACCCAGTGGACGACCGCCCTACACACTGAGCCACAGACGCCCCAGATAGACAGACAGACAGACAGACAGACAGACAGACAGACAGACAGACAGACAGACAGACAGACAGACAGACAGACAGACAGTAACCCAGTGGATGACCACCCTACACACTTCACCACAGACGCCCCAAAATAAGAATCAATATTTAAGCCTTTCATAAAGCCCTGGTCTGATGTACTCACTCGTCAGGAGACTCCAGGTGGGACAACTCGTTCTTCATTTGTTTATAAGATCTGTGGAAACAATTACAGTCAATCCCTGCGTTCCGAATCTCATACTTTCTACTATATAGTATGTAGAAAAAAGATTTAGGATGTCCCGATTCTTGTGGCCAGATTTAGGATGGTTAGAAGTACCCGGATGTTCTACTTCATCCGGCCAAGATTGTTAGTGTTTGAAAACTGCATCATATTTGGGCGATTCTGACCCACAATCCAGTGCGCACGTGAAGTGACGTCACATCTACGAAGCCTCCATATGAAAACAAAAGGGGATGCGACGGATATAAAAGCAAGATTAAGGCGCAATGTTATGATGAAATAAGAGAGTAAAAGTATGTCCCAATAGTATGCCTACTGCATCCTAACTATTATTTTTATCGTCGGATGTAGTATGTAGAATAGAAAAAAGAAAGAGTATGCGATTCGGAACACAACCAATGTCTTCACTGTGTGTGTGTGTGTGTGTGTGTGTGTGTGTGTGTGTATGTAAAGCAGAAAGTATTTGGACTGCAACACAGCCCATGTGTCTGTCTGGTTGCAGTTCCCCACAGCTGCCACCAGGTGTCCCCAGATCTCCTCAACATTATTCTTCTTCTTCTCATAGTTGTATGGCAGGTTGCAACCATCCCTGTGTTCCAGTCCATTTACTTTCTGCTATTTAGAATTGTAGAAAAAGATTTAGGATGTCCCAATTCATGAGGTCAGATTTAGTATGCTTAGAAATACCCGGATGTCCTACTACATCCGGTGGTGATTTTTAGTGTTGAAACCAGCAGCTTTATGGAGGTTCTGACCCACAATCCACTGCAGCAGAAGTTACATCACATGGACTGAGGTACTCACTGTTCAGAAGACTCCACGGAGGTTTGAATGTCTGTTAGTTTATCATCAAATCTGCAAACAAACCGTCAGCCTTTAATATTCCAATTAGGGCTGTCAAGCGATTAAAAATATATATATATATATGGTCTCTCGAGGATAAATAAAAGTTAAATGAAAAATGAAATATAATTAATAACAGGCTCTGTGATTAATTAATATAAATTAATTGCATACTTATATGACACTTTTATGCCTATTTATAAACAGCTGTATAGCCTACAGTTTGTTTCTCTCTCTACTTAAAAGCACAAAAAAACAAGCAGGCTAAATGAAGACTGTCTGTCTCCCACAACAGACAGCGCTGCACTGCCACAGGTGCGCATAGCCTATGCCGACTCATTCACCATTGTCCTTCTCATAGCCAAACATATTGACAGACACACACACAAGAGGAAAAAAGGCAGGCTGCATATGCTAGGAAGAGTGACGGGGGGGGAAGGGTCCGTTTATACGGGAGACGAGGGTTAGGGTTAGGGTTAGGGTTAGGGTTAGGCTAGCAAACAAAAGTGAGATGGGAGATTGAGAGATACTGAGAGCTTTGAACCTACATTGTTAATTCACCCACTAAATCAATAATGCACAGACACTGCGGAGAATAACATAAGATAACTTCAAGGTTCCTTTTGTCTCTCTTCGCCCCACAGGGAGGAGGGTGTGAAAGACCGGCTAATCTGCATCTACACATACATGCACTCACAGACACACACACACACACACACACACACACACACACACACATATATTACTTTTTGATGACTAGACGCCTGTAAATTTGACTGACAATTTTTGTTTTATCTGTAATTCACGTTTACTGTAATACTATTATTTTTATTTAATGTTTTATGCATTTATTTAGATTTGTTTATTTATTTATTTCAAGCTATTTTATTTGCCACTATTATTATTACCGTTATTATTTTATTTTCATGGTTCCCCCTAGGTTCTATGACTAAGACAAAGTCACATGTTCACATATACTATAGCGATTGTATGAACCAAAAAAAGTTAAAAAAAAATGTATATAGTTGTATAGTAGTTATGTTTTCAACATAAATTATACGGTTAATTTAATTTCAATGTTCATTGCCAGACTCCCAAGAAAGAAGCTTTCAAAAAAACTTCTTTATGAAGGTCTGTGTTACACATGGGAAAAATAGTATTTTTTGGAAATCTGTTTTTACGTTTATTGTGTGATTTTGGGTCCAATATGATCATTTAATATGTAAAAAAGAAAGAAATAACTATCAGGTCCTATATGTGAGGGTGTGCTGAACAGAAATATACTAAACATTGGCATGATGAACATTTCTTAATGTAGTTTAGTAAGGATAATTCAAAAGTATGGGAGAACGGGGGAATCTGAGGCATCGGGTAATGTGAGCCACCCCCTGTATCTAGGCAACGGAAAACATTTGTGGTCATGTGAGATATATGTTTTCAAGCCCCTCTCATTTCCCCATGGCCCTGAAAGAGAGGACCTCATGGTGCTGTGGTAAGCATGTTTTTTTCACCAAAATAGGTATTTTGCATGTAAAAGTAAATGTTCTTGCTGTCAACTTAATCAACTGTTGTGCCAAAGCAAATGTATTCACGTAGTTCTGGAATGTGTGGCTAGCTTTCAGGATTATTACTGTTACAATATGTGTTGTTATGGTAGTTTCAGAGTGGAAAAAGTAAGTGGATCAATTTACCCCACAGCTGGGGTAAAGTGAGCCACATGACAACTTTTTTTGAAACAATCATATTTTCACTGCCCTTTGTCTTGAAAAAATTCTGCTAATGCCCATTTCTAGGAAACATCCTGAATTAATGGGGCATGTGTAAATTTGAGTGATAAATAATTTTAGCTCGCTTAGAGGGGAGCAAATGTAAAAAGTGTCTCAAATTACCCCGTTCTCCCCGGCTAAAATAGCCCCGGGCCTCAGAGGGTTAAGTGAAAGGTGGCGTCCCTATTTTTTATTTTTATTTTTTATTTTTTTTAACCGTTATTTCTACAGGTAAATCCCATTGAGACCGAAGACTCTTTTACAAGGGAGACCTGTTTTCCTTTCCCACGTTACCATTCACACACACATTCATACACCGATAGCAGCAGGCTAACTATCAACATTCACACGAGGCAAGGTGGGTGAAGTGTCTTGCCCAACACAACCATGACACAGCTGGCAGGGCGGGGATCGAACCTCCAACCCTTTGATCATCAGCCGACCCGCTCTACCACCTGAGCCACAGTCGCCCAACTTTAGTAAATTATTAATGTATTGTTATTTTCAGATTAATTTCTAATATCAAAATGAATCCGAATGAGCCGTAACCACTACACACTGAAGTTTGTCTGTTCTGAGCTACTGCACAAACATGGCGGTGCAACAGGTCACAGATAGAAGAGGTTAGTCTACACTAATTAAAACACACTGATGAATATCGTATCCCATCTCTACCAACTCTGTTCTGACACATGAAAACAAATACTACACACTGCACCTTGTATTGTTGTGGGTCTATCAGTATATTCAAATTACATTTAGTGTGTGTGTGTGTGTGTGTGTGTGTGTGTGTGTGTGTGTGTGTGTGTGTGTGTGTGTGTGTGTGTGTGTGTGTGTGTGTGTGTGTGTGTGTGTGTGTGTGTGTGTGTGTGTGTGTGTGTGTGTGTGTGTGTGTGTGTGTGTGTGTGTTACCTGCAGTTCTGGGTGATGTAGTTGTACGTCAATCTGTGAATTCAAACACAAACATAATCAATAATTAATAACTGACCTCTAGTCACACACACACACACACACACACACACACACACACACACACACACACTCACACACACACACACACACACACATTATAGTTACTCACAGCAGCAGGATCATTGCTGACAGCAGAGTCACAGTCACAGTTCTACCAGGAAACAACGCCATGTTCAAACCTGCAGAGAGGACAGTTTAAGATACACATTCTGTCTGTCTGTCTGTCTGTCTGTCTGTCTGTCTGTCTGTGTCTGTCTGTCTCTGGAACAGTTTAACTAAGGCCCTGTTTCCACCTGGGGTTATGATGTGATTTTGGTCATCCGATCAAAGGTGGCCAGCTCTCAGTCCGTGTGTTCACACTTGTCTGTCCACATGTGACTTCTTTGTCTACTTGTGATCGGATTCCATGAACCCGCTCTGTATGTAAATCAACACGTACATCATTTCCATTTGCGTTGGTGTTTTTAACCGGTGATGTTATGTAAACATACAGGGCTGTATCGGTGATGTTCCAACATGTAAACATACAGGGCTGTATCGGTGATGTTCCAACATGTAAACATACAGGGCTGTATCGGTGATGTTCCAACATGTAAACATACAGGGCTGTATTGGTGATGTTCCAACATGTAAACATACAGGGCTGTATCGGTGATGTTCCAACATGTAAACATACAGGGCTGTATCGGTGATGTTATGTAAACATACAGGGCTGTATTGTCCTATTCATTCTGGTGCATCACTGGATCACATAATGTGGAAGCTTCTGAAGAAACATTATGTTTTTCCATTAGAATATCTGTTAAAAATGAATGAACTACACGTCATCAATCAAAATGAGTGTGCGACGTGATCCCAATTTAGTATAATTTAATATGACCAAGTCAGCATGTAATTATTGAAAATAATGGGTTTTGTGTTGACTACACATTATTTTATTGACGGTGAACTGACCATGTGGTTATTATAAGACTTAATGGAACATTTAGTCATTAAATGGCCCTTGAAGGTCCTGCATTTAAATCTGACACATCCTTTCTTTATACTTGTTATGTTTCCACGATAAAAGCAGCTCAGCCAGAATGATTCAAGGTGTTCAGAAATGCCCTGCAGGTTTCACTGATGACGTGACCTCAGACTACAATCAACCTGCTGTTGATTCTACTGAACGAACTAACAATACTACATGGGAAACTTTATAAACGCATTGTTCTTTAACTCGGATTTAAACTCTACAGCAAATTTCAAATAGATATAAAGAAACAGCCAATCAGCATCAAGAAACATTTCTACCGTCCAGTTAAACAGCGACACAGCACAATGTGATCAAAGTGATCCTGATGATCAGACATTATATATATCAACAGGTTTCTGTGGGAGGATTCTCACCTGCTGAGCTGACTTCAGGTCGACTTACAGACACTTTCCAGCTTCATGTGGAGGAAACACAGAGAGAAGACGCTGCTCATTTCATCCTGCTCAGTCCTGGTGTTATACCACAATTAAAGTTTAATATCAAACACGGAAGCAGGTGTGGCTAATCTCGTAGTTTACCACCACCGGTATGACTGCCAGGAACCCTGTAAAGCGTCTCTGAGTGCCTCGGCAATAAAGCGCTATAAAACCTATCAATTAAACTGCAGTTTTCTCTGGAAAGTCCCGACTCTTTAATTTCACTTCTCTGATTGTATCAAGCCTGGACTGTTTTTTACGAATGCTTACACACATGTTTGACCCACTGTGTCAAAACACACAGGCAGAATAGGACAAAGCACATGGAGATTGTTAACAGAATTTAATTTGCTTTATTGTATAATATTTTAATGCACAATACATGCTTTCTGCCTGTTGAACTTTGTACTCCAAAGTGTTTTGCTACACTTTAGGACAAACTTGTTGTTTAACCTTGAAGAAGAAACTGCCTAATAAGATTTTGGCACATACAGAGGTATGACGCATTCATGTGCACAGTAAGAAAAGACTCCCTAAATTTCCCATATCCTGTTATCTGCCTAATTAAAAACATTTCTGCTTTCGCCAGCAAAAACAAGGGCTGGACACACCAAACTTAGTATGTGTTTGCGCACACACCAACTTCTCTTGCATATAATCTCTGTACACTGTTCATTCGATGTATTCAATCATGTACGCCTATTTGTGATACATGTTGTTTGACCCTTGCATGCTGTTTGCAAGTAAATTCACCTGCTTCCAAGAAGGCCTGACTCAGTTTCAATTATTCAAACACTTGGGTAGTTTGATGAAATAATTCTAGTAACAAATGGTCCTTCGAGTTGCCGGATCCAACATCTTCTTCTCTGGACAAGAAGAGCCTGCACCGTGAAGACGGGGGAGTCCAAGATCTCTCGACAAAAGACCTCCAGTAAACAGAGCTACAAAAGAGGCTGTCTGCAGACTCTACTTGGACGGAGGAGGGGTGACGGAATCCAGAGCCAAAACTGAGCGAGTCGAGGCTTTCTTGAAATCAGGTGAATATAAACAGCTGATTTTGTTTTGTCCAGGAATTAGGAATTCCTTTGTTTTATGTATTAGGTAGATAAACTAGTTTATGAAGCAGTATTTCTCATGGTTTTACCGTAAGGGAGAATAACTGATCGTAGTGTTTGGGAAAATGCACTAATGAGAAAAATATTTCAACCTGTAGTGTTTGGGGAGATGCACTAGAGACAAACCTATCTCAACCTGTAGTGTTTGGGGAGATGCACTAGAGACAAACCTATCTCAGCCTTTGGTGTTTGAGAATTTACACTGTCAAAAACAAAAGTCTCACGTACGTAATTAGATGATCATTAGTGTGGGGTCGAGGGTGGTCCCTTTATTCTGACAGATATAGTTTGTTCCATTAAACTGAGAGTTCTTTGTAATTCGGGAAGGTTTTGTGGAAACAAATTGATATCTGGCTGCTTGTTGTTACTTAGCCTGGGGATATAGTACTGCTCCAGGGAGTTAGTCTATGACAGGTTGTTTATTTGTTTTGTTTTGTTATGTTTGTCAATAGTCTACATCTGCTGAGTAGATTTATTTGTTTTGTTTAGAATACATCACATAGGGTGTTCTAGTTTTAAATTGGTGAATTTTGTTAATCAATTGGAGGGAATAGGGGTGTTCGTCCTGTTAAATTGATTAGATTTTACATTTAAAAAAAAATAAATTACTTGTAAGCAACTGCCCCTCTTACATATGATCAAATATCTGACTTTACATTTGATCCAAGCCCCCATCGTGAACAGTAAAGAGAAAGGTGGTGGCCAAAGAAATGAATAAGAGAATGTTGTTGAAAGTGTAAGAGGAAAAAGATTGTTTGGAACTGATTGTTTATGGATGTTATAAAGAAAGAAAAAGTATGTAGGGGAAGGGAGATAGAAGGTTTTAGTAAAGTGTGCATACAATTGTTATGCTGTTATGAGAGAAAGGACGAAAGAGCAACCTATTTGCCACAAACTGTATGTGATGAATGAAATACATGTGTGTCTAACTGAGACTCAGTCTCTGTGAAAGAAGAAAAGGAGAGAGCACAAGAATGTGTGTGTGTGATTCAGTCCCATGCAGAAAAGGGAGGGCCTGTCTCACTGACTGCCTGTGTGTGCTTGAATGCTGCCCAAACACAGACAAAAAATGTGAACTGAATATTGAAATCAAACCTATCCTAAAATGTTGTTGTGCGTTAATTGTGACATCTAGAGCAAGCAAAATGGATAGGATGATATTTTAGAAACAACCCTGGCAGAATGATGAGCATTTCTTTTGAGAACATGTTACTGCTCAAATTCATTCTGTTTCAGATGCAAGAAGAAGACGAAGCTGACCATGCTTCAATAAGGACAATTGGACACTGAGGAACAATCTGAATCGGTTATGGTAATATCCTACATAACCATTCCCCCAGTGACTGTGATATGAAGGACACTTTGCGTCAAAATGCCACAAAAGGGACTTGTTGACCATCAAGACGACCTAGGTTCCTGTTCCCTGGCTTCTGCAAAAGACTGTCCTCTGTTGATGTACTTGATATTATTCTGCTTGACTGAAATATATTTACTCATATGCTTTGCCCTTTTGCTTTGAAGTGTTACCTAAAAGTTGCATTAAATATTATAAAAAGGGTGGAATGTTAACAGAATTTAATTTGCTTTATTGTATAATATTTTAATGCACAATACATGCTTTCTGCCTGTTGAACTTTGTACTCCAAAGTGTTTTGCTACACTTTAGGACAAACTTGTTGTTTAACCTTGAAGAAGAAACTGCCTAATAAGATTTTGGCACATACAGAGGTATGACGCATTCATGTGCACAGTAAGAAAAGACTCCCTAAATTTCCCATATCCTGTTATCTGCCTAATTAAAAACATTTCTGCTTTCGCCAGCAAAAACAAGGGCTGGACACACCAAACTTAGTATGTGTTTGCGCACACACCAACTTCTCTTGCATATAATCTCTGTACACTGTTCATTCGATGTATTCAATCATGTACGCCTATTTGTGATACATGTTGTTTGACCCTTGCATGCTGTTTGCAAGTAAATTCACCTGCTTCCAAGAAGGCCTGACTCAGTTTCAATTATTCAAACACTTGGGTAGTTTGATGAAATAATTCTAGTAACAGAGATAAACTTCTAACTTATACGTAGGGATGGGAATTATTAAGAATTTAACGATTCCAGTTCCGATTCTGCTTATCGATCCGATTCCTTATCGATTCTCTAATCGATTCTCATTGGGTGAGAGAATAAGTACAAATCAGTTTATTTGTATTAACTCTCTTTAATATCTGATCAGAGGTGTGTCTAGTCTGTGCCTTGAAAGATTATCAAGAGTAGGCTACTTGAGGATTAGGAAAATGTCAATTTTCACATTAATTGGTCCAAACAAAAAAATAAATGTTTGGCTTTTAAGCCCAAATGCCATTATGTTCCTAAAAACTAAAAACACAGACTGAAAACAGGAAGGAAGAGCTTGTGCCTTTTGGAATATTAACAGTGCTCATTGGCATAATAAATAAATATAAACAAGTCTTTTGAAAAGATAAGACCAACTATCAACTTTGGCAAATTAACCATTTTTATGGAGAACAATCATCATGTTTGCCCTCTCAGGAAGGATACGAGATATTTAATTTATGTTCAGTGTTATTATATGATGATTGCGCCCTTACTCTGAAAGGGCAACGTGATGATGTCACTACGTTCACGTGAAGGAACTCTTCCCCTGTCTCTCTCTCTCTCTCTCCTCCTCTTCCCCTGACTCTCTCTCTCTCTCTAGAATATCTGTTAAAAATTAATGAACTACACGTCATCAATCAAAATGAGTGTGCGACGTGATCCTGACGTGAGCTCAGACTACAATCAACCTGCTGTTGATTCTACTGAACGAACTAACAATACTACATGGGAAACTTTATAAACGCATTGTTCTGTAACTCGGATTTAAACTCTACAGCAAATTTCAAATAGATATAAAGAAACAGCCAATCAGC